>NC_062522.1:32440578-32473078 GCF_022655615.1 Tachysurus fulvidraco
AACAATGAAGGAAATAAAACAAGACCGGTTTGAATTCTGGGCTTCGTAAGGCTTAAGGCGATGAGATCTTTCAAGGCTAATGTGGATCGTTGTGATTATGGTTTGTCATAACGGTCGACGTTTATAGTCACCGAATTACGGCTAATTTCGTTCACGCGCTTATAGCATCCGATTCCGTGTTTTCTCCAAATACTCATTTTGTTTAGACAAAATAAATCGCCGGCTAAGCTTTCGGAAAAGGTCCGAGCTAAGACCGTGTTACCGCATTTAATCGTTTGAACAGAACAGAAATCCAGATCGGACTCAAAGGTTCTACATCTGAAATGCTCACTCACTACCGTTTGAAAGGATCGGTTCGTTCCCAGAGGAAACGGGCGAGGTCATGACCTTTGGTCGATCCCATAGTGAAGTGCACGGCAGAAAAAAACAACAAAAAAAAAACAGCAGGGCTCGGTCGTAAATTCTACACATCCCTCGTGATTAAGTGACCAGAGTCATTACCAATGATGCACTGAGGGCACATGCTGGTTTTAACACTAAAATAATTATTGTGTTAAATAAAGTGTAATAAAGTTATAAAGTCAAACACACAAGTCTGTAAGAAACAGTATCTCCTGCTTATTTATATCTCTGTGTATGTTGATATAGCAGGCTGTTTATGTGTACCAAGCTTCTTCAACAGCCAGTGTTAATTCTAAACCAGTGTTTAAAGTAAATGTGCTGGTTATTTAACATAGCTTTAGTTGTCAGTAAACAACCCCTCCCTAAAACACTGGCGTGCGTGCACACACACACACACACACACACACACACACACACACACACACACACACACCCACCCACCCTACGCTCCTGGCAGAAGACCAGCACCTCTGATTTTTATTTCCCTGATTAAAGCGTCACTTCACCCACAACAACTTTTAATAGCTTAGTCCATTATTACATATTATTATTTATCATATTTAATATATGAATGTATACATTATAGAGTAATAAATACAACAATCTCTTCTTGGTTCAGTCATAAACAGAAGGTGCATGCTGGGATTGATGTTTAGATGATGGGGGGATGTAATCAGTGCAAACCAGCTGGGCCTTCAGACAGGGTGGGTGTGTGTGGGAGTGAATGTGTGTTTTGAAGATGGAGGAAGGGGTGTTGGAAGTGAACCAGTGCAGCCTTCAAATCAATGTTAGTGTCCCCAATCACGCTCTCAGACCTGTCCTATATGACCTCACAATAAAAATGGTAAGAATGCGTGGGATCAGTCAGAAGCGTGGTCACATTTATTTCCAGTGACTTCACAACGTGGCTAGGGGCCTTGTCTGGCCAATCGAAACAAACTTTATAAAGGAGATGATTATGTGATCGTGGGTCAACATGAACTGCCCTGGTGATGACGGATGTGAAGCTAATCATACCACCAAAACATGTGCAAAAAGAGATGGTGTGTTTATCAATGATTAAACTGCAGGAATGCCATTAAATCCGGTACAATGCTTTCATTTGTGTTCTCGGCGTGTTCTAGCATCACCTGGCCAAATTTAGAAATCAAAACATCCCTTAATCTAAATTTGAATCCAAACAATTTTATCTCCTTTAATTGCGAAACAAAAAAATTCGACAAATTTTGAATGTCGAATAGCGACCCAATTTGCTATTTAGCTAACGTTACCGACAAATCTGAATCGAAATAGGAAATAAGATCGGCTAACATTGTGGATCAATTTTTATAAAAAGCAACTAAAAAAAAAAAAGTTGATGAGCTTTTTGTCACATAACCTTTGCTGATTTTTACACAGAATGTTACCGCATCGGGCGCTGACGTCGATCGGTAAATGAACAAGTTTTTGATACTCGCTTCCCAAAAGAACAATGTGTGGATGTGTAATTTCTTTCATATTTTATTAGAAAAAATTTATTTCGATGGCACTAGGTACCAAAAAAAATCTGAAAAACGAAAGCACTGTACACGAATCCCCGTGCAGCCGATTCGTAATCTCCAGATTTAATTTACAGCATGACGTGTACAAAACAGAGGTATAAAAAATAAATAATTTTCTCTTCAATCTTTTCCAGGATTTGTCACTACAATCAGTAGCACCTTTAAAACAGCAGCAGACGTCACTCGCGCACTAGACGTCATCGCTCTTGGAATCTGTAGTACCTCGCTTCCAAGACAAAGTCTTCCTTCACATGCTAAGATGCTCAGACTGAATAACGAGTCAAACCTTGTGTAGACTGAGTGCTATGTATGTTAGTGCGTAAGATATCTTTTTTAAAGCCCACTCGTTATCGGCAAAGTTAGCATTTTTTTAAGTAGAAGCGTTCCTTTAAAGAAAGGACGCTCTATCTGGCGCAATAATGTGTCCATTCCTTCGATTCTAACAATAAATAAAGAACTAGCAATCATCATTTCTTTTTATTGCTAATTAACCCTGCAGTCTTCGATTCACTCTATGCGTCGACCATTTCTAGCCTTTTCTGTACAAATCTATCCGGTTATTATCCTGGCAAGTCTGCCGTGGACCTGCGCTTGCACTGGCCCATATTCTACTACTTCACCGTCGACAGTGATGATCCCTTTGGGTGCATAAGGTTCCAGTCGAAGTGCCCGCACCTTAACGTACACCACAAAGGGGCAGTTTTTACTCAAATGGGTACCTTTCTCCATGGCCAGGAAAAGGCGCAAGAGGGCTTGACGTGAGATTCCTGCTTTAACATACATCAGGTGTATAGTTCCATCCTCCAGTCTGGATGCGGGAGCAGCTATTAAGTCTTCAGCAAGGTGGGATTGGTACACTGCCATCACCAGAACAAAATCCTCCTCCTTGACTACAGACCAGTTTGTTGGCACAGGCTGGTCCAAGGGTACAAGGAGGGAATCAGTGGGACCTTTTGAGGTCACTGATGACTCGTTGGCCCAGTTGGGTTTGTGGGCATTGTTGGAGTTGCAAGAATTGTGCAAGCAGTGATTCTGACAATTTGAGTTGCTTGAATGAACCGAGCACGAGTTGGAACCATCGGTAAAGGACACTTCTGATGAATCGGAGCTTGAAGGGGCTTGAGGTTCCTCGGCAGGAAGGTATGCCAGCTTCCCTTTATACACTCTCAGCGAGGCGAGGCGCACTAGAGTCCCCATGGTGAAGCGAGCAGCACCCATGTGCCGGTACTTTTCGCTCTCGATGTCCACATCGGCCACAAAGCCCCAGGCGAGGGACAGGAAGGAAAACAGGCGCTGGTTGGATGCCAGGCAGACTGAGGTGAGGTCCAGATGTGACACCAGGCCTTTACACAACATGAAGCCACAGCTCACTAGCAGCTCTTTACCAGATACCGGCTTTGACCTGCGACAGAAATAAATGAATGCGTGTTTTTAATAAAAGTAATAAAAGTTTGCAGACCTGAGGGATTTTATTGCTTTATTATGCCATCTAGAAAGATAAAAGAGATTGGCTCTTTTTCTGAGTATTAATCTGTTTTCCCTTCTTATAAGGGAAGTGTTTTCCTGTTCAAGATCCCATTCTTTATCATTCAGAATCTGCTAAAAACACAACCAAGGCCGGATTATATCAACAACCTGAGAACAAAGAGACTCCATCCCTGTGGAGGAACAACCCCCTTATTTGTCCATCAAGCCAACAGTCTGCCTTAGGGGTAATTAGATCAATCTCTATGGGGAGTTCCACACAGACTTTCTTCACAATGTCATCAGCTGATTTATTTAAGCCTCCATGATGTGCCAGCTTTATTATTTATTGTTCTGTACCTCGTATTGCTAATAAATTATGCATCTGACCACTTAGTATATTCACGTAACTTCCTTGCATTTCTGAGTAAAGACAACGGCAGAAATATTACGTACTTGGGGCCGTCTGATCAATAAGATCTCCCCACTGAGCCAGCACATCCTCCGAGTGCAAGTCTTACCCGGAATAGTAGTGTATCGACGCAGCGAGCGCATTCCCTGAACCTCCGGGCAGTACGCCGAGAGGAGTCTGAATGGCTTTCTCCCAGTCCTCCCTCTCCATGAGCCCGTTCACGACCTGCGGATATACAAAAGACATGCTGTAGGCGTTAGGATTATACCAGACCAAACATGCTAATGTGCATTTCAACACTACTTTGTTGAGAGGAAGTGGGTTTAGTGTGGACAAGAAAGCTACAAGAAAGTTCTTACATACTACTCAGTTTGTTCTTGTAATTTTCATATTACTCAACGATTTACAAATTAACAATCATCTTTTAACCCAGCAGAGTAATTTTTGCTATTTTGTCTGGATTATGAACACACACCCTGAGGACAGCGTACGGTATCTTTGCCAATTCGCTGGAAGCTAATTGTACGACAAATATCAAGATTTATGTTTTCTTTTCTTATTTAAATATTGATTTATTCACTTTTTTTTTTATACAATTTAATACACCTAAAACTACAAAAACCCAAACTGTGATTAAAAAAAGATGTAATACAGTATAGTGATATTTAAATGCTCATGTTTTTTGGAAACTAGATTAATATGTAAGCACACTGCAAGTTAATCCAGTAGTGAGGTCTTAAAGCAGTCCTGAAATTTTTTCCTAACATTACATCCATTTAAACCTGCCAGTTACTGCACATTCCTAAACCAGGCTCGGGGTATAGGGATGCGTCTGTTTTCTGAGGTTTACTTGGCGAGTGTCTGGAGTAGCTATGGACTGAGGAATGTGCTGGCAGTGATCTAACCTCAAACAGTAGACCATCTCCGGACATGATGACCACGGCGTCCCACTGAGATAGGTCTGCTTCTCGTACTAGCTCACGGGCGTGGTTCTGATGCTCTGAACACAGATGAGAAAGGTGGTGTTAAGGCTGTTAGCTGTCAGGCGTTTTGGGTTAAAAAAAAAAAACACGTGAAGACATAATTTGCAGAAATGTCTCTGGTGTAAAAAGAGGAATGTGGAAAGTTGAATTTGTTAGAAAAATGAGTTTCAACAGCAAAGGGCTAATCTTGTGTCTATTTATGCTAAAGAGCCAATATCCATTTTGTACAAACTTATTATTCATTCATCCATTTTCTACCACTTATCCGAACTTCTCGGGTCACGGGGAGCCTGTGCCTATCTCAGGCGTCATCGGGCATCGAGGCAGGATACACTCTGGACAGAGTGCCAACCCATCACAGGGCACACGCACACTCTCATTCACTCACACACTACGGACAATTTTCCAGAGATGCCAATCAACCTACCATGCATGTCTTTGGACCGGGGGAGGAAACCGGAGTACCTGGAGGAAACCCCCGAGGCACGGGGAGAACATGCAAACTCCACACACACAAGGCGGAGGCGGGAATCGAACCCTCAACCCTGGAGGTGTGAGGCGAACATGCTAACCACTAAGCCACCGTGCCCGCCACAAACTTACATTAAACAATGTTAAATGCTAGCATTAAATGTTGGAGTATGGAAGGATGTAGCGAATGTAGTTAGTGATGTAGTTACCACATGGGACATTTTTCAG
Organism: Tachysurus fulvidraco; assembly: GCF_022655615.1. NCBI lineage: Eukaryota > Metazoa > Chordata > Actinopteri > Siluriformes > Bagridae > Tachysurus > Tachysurus fulvidraco. The sequence continues at coordinate 32,446,080 of NC_062522.1, forward strand.
AAGTCTTGCAAACATGCCTAACTACAATGCATGACATCATTTGTTAGCGGTGTTTACACGTCAGCTATTATCTCATAGATCTGTGAGCTCTTATCTCATGAATGCCCCTCATTTGTCCCAAAACATCACATGCTAAGCCTTGATCTTTTTCAGCTTGTTAAGTCTCAGAGTGCGGGGCTCGCCAACGAGGGAGATTGCAGTTTCTTCCACTAGCTGCAACATAACGCTTGGCCCCTAAGGGAGGCATCAGATTCTCCTCCCTTTCCGTTGACATGTCCCTGTGAAGGCAGGCGGGGAATCGATATGGCCGTTATCAGTCCAGTCACATCGCATTTCCTTACACAGAGCTTCTGCCTGAACATGAGGTAGTGGGAAACTTAAGCTAGAGGAAGTTGAGAAAGTGCCTGGGTTACAGGAAAATGAGTGGAGGCTACTGAAAGTGGGTCAGGGACAGGAGAAGTTTCATTAAAAAGTTCCTCCTTGTCTGTAGCCATTGTGCTCAGTGTAGTATCAGTTTCGAGGTAATCCCATCACCTGGATTTACTTCTAGCACATCTAAGAGTGGAGGGATTGTTCAGTTCTAACTGCTTTCAGGTCCTGAATGCGAATGCCTCTGAAATGACTTCACTTACTACGCTTATTTGTTTGGGACATGCTTTTATCCAAGGCAAAGCTAAAGTGCTGTCTCTGTAATTAAGGCCATGGGCCACTAATCAGAAGGTCTGGAGGACAGGCCTCAGCTTTATCAACCTGCCCTTAAGGAAGGCCCTGAATCCTACAGGGATGTCATATAAATCTGACCCTGGGCTCTGACCCCAGCTTCTTATGGACCTGGGGCAAAATAAGAAACAAATTTTGTGAGACATTCTTTATTTCTAAAGGGCAAGAAAACCAACCATAGATGAGTCCTTGACAAAGATGATATTTTTCAGAATTTATAGAGCAAACACATCGAGTTAACCTCAAAACCATCTGAAATGTGTCAGCCGAAAGCACCAAAAAAGCGAAAGGGTCTAGTTTGTCAAAAAAACTATGACGAGGAAGACATCGCTAAGCAGTGCTCTTTGTCTCCTTTAGCATAAGCTACATCCATTAAAAAAATTAAGAAGAAGGGGTGCAAATATATAAGAAACTCTAAACCAATAAGCATGCAGGGAACAGAGGTTCAGACTTTTGCTTAAAAAAACAATTCCCGACTCTGACTCACTGGCTACAGGCCAAATTTCTCCTGTTTTTTTTGTGATTCTGCCAAAATGAGTTGTAGGACAATGATCCTGATAGCTAACGCTGATTAGCAAGTAGCCAAAAGACAAGCAAACCAGGCTTTACAGATAAAAGCTGACTGGTGCTGAAAAAAAATATAGAGATCTTTGTGCTAGTATGCTTTTGGGATAATTAACTTTTGAAAAGAAGTGCTAATGTGTACAGACAGTCAGCAGAAATGGTTTATTGGCACTGAATGTACTGTCTGGCCAGAAATAATCAATATCTCCAACTGTCTAATTTGCTGCTTGCAAAATTGCTAATAATGAATATTTCAACACTGAACACACATTATTGTAAAGAGTAACAGCTGTGCTCCTAATAAACCCCAGGCTAGATAGCTAATACTGCTAATAAACCCCAGGCTAGATAGCTAATACTGCTAATAAACCCCAGGCTAGATAGCTAATACTGCTAAGAAACACCAGGCTAGATAGCTAATACTGCTAATAAACATCAGGCTAGATAGCTAATAATGCTAATAAACACCAGGCTAGATAGCTAATACTGCTAATAAACATCAGGCTAGATAGCTAATAATGCTAATAAACACCAGGCTAGATAGCTAATACTGCTAAGAAACACCAGGCTAGATAGCTAATACTGCTAAGAAACACCAGGCTAGATAGCTAATACTGCTAATAAACACCAGGCTAGATAGCTAATACTGCTAATAAATATCAGGCTAGATAGCTAATACTGCTAATAAACACCAGGCTAGATAGCTAATACTGCTAATAAACACCAGGCTAGATAGCTAATACTGCTAATAAACACCAGGCTAGATAGCTAATACTGCTGTTGGATAGCTATTATCTTCTGCTTATTTACACTAGCATGGTGAGTTTCAAAATAAATCTTAATTTACTCCATCTGAAACAAACTCTTTTTATTTTTACTTTCCACGGCTTAGTTTTCGGGCCATCAACTAGCATACAGCTAGCAATTAATTTTAGCTATCAGAAACTTTGTTTTAGTGATAAACATTTATGACTAGCTGATTAGCTATATAACGGCTATTGCTAGCTACATGTATGCTAGTTATGTGAATGATGATTTTCTTTTCTCTTAGCTGATGTGCATGAACACCAAGCTAGCTAGCTAGCTAGCTAGCTAGCTATATGTTCTTATGTGCTAGATCTATTTGGTAATAAACAGTCTGAGCCGACCGATTAGCTATAAAATATTGCCATGAATTATCGATGAGCTATTGTTTTAGCTATCTAGCTAGCTGTACCCTAGTAACGTGACTAAAGAACGATCATTTTCCTAACTGTTACCTCCTATGTCGCTCAGTGTAGCCTGCAGTTTTCAAAAAGAATGGAAAGTGCTGCGAAATTGGAGCTAGATAAAAAATAACTTCCTCACTGACCACCAGAAAATGTCACAGTTTTACTTCAGAGTTTGTGTTTGCTAGCGAGCGCTGAATCCGCCTCAAGTGTGCTGAGGCTTTCAGATTTGGATGAATAGGCCCGAAGATATCAGAGCGCTAATACTGGTGTCGTTATTAAAAGAGTTAGTAAATCATTTTATAACTATGACTTGGGGTCAGGAACATCATGATCATTGGCTGACATTACAGCATTTCATATTAGCAACGAATCTCTCTCTCTCTCTCTCTCTCTCTCTCTCTCTGAAATAGCAGAAATAAAAGGGGTAATTTGCTATTCTGGGAAAAAATGAGTCTTGTTTGGACTCAGTTACCCTGCAGAATGATTTAGAATTAACCTCTCATGACACCACACACACACACACACACACACACACACACACACACACACACACACACACACACACACACACACACACACACACACACATAGCCTGGGTTAAACAAAGACACACTCTACTACTCTGCTTCCCTACAGTGGTGCTCAGGTCAGTGTGAGTGTGTCACTGTTTGGTGTTATGTAAGAGACTGAGGCGAGTCTCGAAGAACAGTCTCGGACCGTCAGTGTGGCTCGGTCTCAAAAACAGAGTCAGCACCGAAGAACAGATGAGTAAAATCACGATCATTTCGCTGTGTTCATATCAGCTCTGAGACACAAACAGCCCCAGTTCACTTTTTCATGGAATATTCCAGTGTAAAATAACTAATTTAATGTCTCTGTGACCTGCTCAGGGTTTGTCCTTTTTTTTTTTTTTTTGTTCTTTCGTAAAAGGCACCTAAAAAGACCTGCCGAAGGTAAAACTCCCCTCAGGAAAAACAAATTCCTGACCAATCACAGAACAGCCAGGAATGTAAACAAATCTGCTGCTTGTAAAAATGTTTGCAAGGTAAAACAACTAATTAGCAAATACTTGAACGTAGCTTCCTACAGCAGCTGCTTCCTTTGCACTCATTTGTCAATCACCTGTAAATTAGCGAGTGTTGTTAGTTCAAGACTCGTTTATATTTAGCCACACCCACAAACCTGAACAAACACAAAACGTGACTAAAATGTGACTAAAGAGAACCTCCTTCACTGCAGCCCGGCTACCACGGGGACACACTTACTCCTCACCCTTTTAACAGGGTGCCATTACTTTTGCTCTATTTGAATGACTAAAATTTTTATTTTGGACACGGTAAAACATTTCTCACCTGTGACCTGAAGTGTGTATGTGATGTTGGCTTCCTGTAGCATGTGCTTCACATGGTTGTTGAAGAGAGCCAGGGCCTGACCTTTGCCGCTCTGAGGATTTATCAGGACCAGGAACCTGCGGGGACTCGTCATGTCTGCACACACACCACCTGGCAGACAGAGAGAAAGAAAGAGAGAGAGAGAGAGGGATGTACAGTGTCATTCCTTGAGTGCCACAGACATGCCGAAACACACAAACCGATACCGCAAACGCTCGCTGAAAGACGCACGCAGGAATGTTTGGAATATCTTCTCGATATCGTCATCTTTGCTTTGAATAAAAAGAGGTGTGTGTGTGTGTGTGTGTGTGAGACACATGCTATAATTCCATCCTTCTTCACTATGCAGCTATAAAGTAAACAATCCAACACGGGTTGAGTTTAATGGTACATCATCAACACACTGTCAATACACTCGGTCTCCATTTCACACGCTCAGAAATATTGGCACCCATAGAACCCCTTATAGACATAAAATGGGCCAAGTGACACATTTACATTCGAATTTCTAACGTTCTCTAAGTTCGAATTTCTCTCGACAGAACCCTGACGTTCAGCACACACAGAACCGGGAGGAACCGGATCACGTCCTGCTCCTCAGACTCGTCTGCTCTCTTAAGTAAGCGCTAATCTCGAGGTCCGGTTGCCTGGAGTGACAGAGAAACCTGTGAGGACATGAACGGGGTCTCTACCGGATGTCCAACGCCTCCTCGTTAAAACTCAACCTCCTGGAGTGTGATTTTTACAGATTCAGGAAAAGATCAGGCTCGGTAACGATGTTTGTGGAAGTCGATAAACAAAAGATTTGTAAGGAATAAGAGACGGTGCGAGAAGCTTCTGTCACTGGGGACTCCAGACGTCTGTCTCTACGCTATGACCTGTTTAAAGAAACCTGTGTTTTACAGCAGAAGCAGAAGCAGAAAAAAAAAACATTTCTTACTTTTTAAATTGTTCTAAAAACAAAACAAAACAAAACAATAAGGAGACCGTAACGGTGACACCGATATAAATATGTTAAAGTTTCCATGGTAACTGTTCGTTCACTAAATAAATAAAAACATTTATAAAATAAATAAAAAAACGTCGGTCTTTTCTTTTATCTAATAAAACGTTTATAATTTATCCTGCTCTCGGTATTACATCATATTTTCCAACGTTATTTAAATTTCCAGGATGCAAAATCGTATAAGAAATATCATATTTAATTATTTTACGTTAAATCTTGAAAAGCGATCTTTAAAAGTGAGTAATAATAAATATTTTATATTAATATTATAATAAATTATGCAATGAATCACTTTTCGGAGATTTCACAGATGAAATCAAATAAAAGCCAATTATTAAAAGTGCATCACGAACCTCTTCACCTACAGTGAGGTGATGTTTTGCTCCTGTTGCTCACTGTGATCACTTTCATTGTCTTTTCTCATCGACAAAAAGTCATTCATGGTCTCAGGTCTATAGAAATAAAACTAAACCCGGTGAGATTCTCTGGAACCTCATTCACTTCACGTCTGTCATTGTTTTCACTCTGTTCTGGAAAACCGCCACTACAGATGAAACCAGACGCTGCGGGGTATGGAACTGTTCTCTTGCCTCACACACACACACACACACACACGCACACACCCCGAATGAAAGCACCACAGCTCACACTCTTTCACTCACTTCCTCGACTTTGCTCTTACCCTGATTACTCAACCAGGATGTGGTATTGAGACATGTACATGGGTGTAAACTTAATGCAGCAAATCACCCAGCAAATACATTTCTCATTAATAATCTGTGTGAAGCTTGTCAACACAACATCTAACTTTATTGTCATCGACGACATTCACTTCGCTGGTCATGACATCATCTCTAACAGCGATTTTCTCTCATCTTTACCTCATTACACCTTGTTAAATAATTAACTTAACTTTAAAAGGAAACACCTTATTATTATTATTTTTTTTACATTTACAGGGTTAATGGCCGATGTATACTGAAACTGTACGTGTGTGTGTGTGTGTGTGTGTGTGTGTATGTGACCTGCTAAACCTGTTCCTCCTGCTGTACAGTGCTCAGCTTTAGCTCTAAACTAGAATCTCTAGAAACTCAGAAATAAATAATTATACAAGATCAGAAAGATGATCGTAACAGTTTAAGGACATAAAACACACACACACACACACACACACACAAGCACACACACACGCACACACAAACACACACACACAATTATGATAACATCTTTAGAGGAATGTCATCAAGTCTAATTGTGTAGCAGAACTTCCTTTAACAAAGCAGATGTTTATACCCTGTGTGTGGGTGTGTGTGGGTGTGTGTGTGTGTGTGTATACAGTAATGCATCTGCAAGCTAGTACTAGTACACCTGCAAACAACAACAAAAAATCCACCACCTGCGCTACAATAGTCGGCCAATCATAAACCTGATAGGGGATTCATGTTCCCATGGCAACCCGGCCAAAACATAGGACGTATTTTGGAAGATTACTCTGCTGTTAAATTGAAAGTTTTAGCCACATGTGCATGTGGTCTACACACCCACACACACACACACACACACACACACTCCATAACCCATAATACACTCACATCCCAGTGAGAGCTTCTGTGCTTAAACAAAGATACCACACAGGGTATCAAATGATCTATTGAAATCACAGATTCATTCCAGGTGAACTAATACTAATACAAACACACACACACACACACACACACACACACACACACACACACACACACACACACAGACACAGAGAATGCCAAGCTCCACAACCCGCTAAATATGCAATATATCTTGTTCTTTAGTTAGTGTGATTGAGTCATAAGATTAAATTGTTTTATTCCAGGAGATGCTCATACACACACACACACACACACACACACACACACACAAAGCTCTGCACCATGTGGAAATAATTTTCCCTTTAATTTCTTCAGGTCACGATGACGATCGGTGTGAAGTCATACCGCGATAAACACATACCACTACATTACCGATTGATTTAGTAGGAACGATACTGAACACATACCTCTAGCATTTCATATCTGTTGGCATAAAGCAACAATGCGATCCGAGTTACAAGGAAAATAACTCTGACGTATCGACCGATCAGCTGCGATTGGTCCATCAGACAAGCTGAGAATCATGTGAGAAGTTACACAATAATTCGACACCGAGCTTTAAAGAGCATAAACAGTTAAAACTGGACATTAATGTAAAGGAGTCTCCAGTATCAGAGGTACATCTGTAACTTTACTTTGTATGACATCTTCGGGACAGATGGGTTTTATGAATTCATTCATTCATCTTATACCTTCTACCGCTTATCTGAACTTCTCGGGTCATGGGGAGCCTGTGCCTATCTCAGGCGTCATCGGGCATCGATGATACACCCTGGACGGAGTGCCAACCCATCACAGGGCACACACACACTCTCATTCACTCACACACACACACTACGGACAATTTTCAAGAGATGCCGATCAACCTACCATGCATGTCTTTGGACCAGGGGAGGAAACCGGAGTACCCGGAGGAAACCCCCGAGACACGGGGAGAACATGCAAACTCCACACACACAAGGTGGAGGCGGGAATCGAACCCCCAACCCTGGAGGTGTGAGGCGAACGTGCTAACCACTAAGCCACCGTGTGCCCCCCCGATGGGTTTTATGAATTTAGATTTAAATGATGATGTAATTTAAAACGTGACTGATCCACAACCCAGAATATTTTCCCCAAAAAAAAAGCCTGATTATTTTTACTCTATGCGTCACATTTCATTCAGGAAACTTGAACCCAAAGATACGACCAAAGCTGCTCGTTTTTCTGCCGCACTTCAGTTACAAACCCGGAATAAATTACACGTCGCAAGTCGGTGTGGAGAGAGACACGAATAAACTCAGGAACTCTAGTTTAAGGGGTTCGGATGTGAAGACTAAAAATACGACAAAAACAAAAAACAACCTTAACGTTAGAGCAAATGTTACAAATCCCTCCCTGACTCTGGAGACTCCTTCAATAAATAAATAAATAAATAAATAAATAAATAAATAAATAAATAAGATCTTTACAGAATCTGGTAGGAGAGCGGACGAGCCGATACTACGGCAACGAGAACTCAGAACGTGATTTTATAATTCTGATCAATCTGACTGATTCTGAAAAGAATAATTCTGACCAATCAGAATCCAGTTTTAGGTTTGCACGCTCAGAACTCACAGGTGAAGTGTGACGCCACGAGCCACGATGAAACCCAGCAGCGTCACGTCACTCGTGATGCGTCGTCGTGTGTGAGAAAGAATTCCGTGTCAATAAAGTGTTAATAAAGTATCACCTAGCAAACGACAAACGACTCGACGATCGTCTTTTTTCGATACGGTATGAAAAGCCGAGCTCGTCTGATCACGTGTCGGGTATCAAACGCTCGGTAAACGGCTCAGTCTCTGTAGTCAGACTCTCTGTGACTTTGGTGCGTGTCCCAGGAACGCCGACGGTACGATATACGATATACGATATGCGATATGCATCACCGCGCACGGGATTCTTAACAAAACGCATCAGATTTAAAAAACAATTTAGTAGGAAATGAACATCAGGATTTAAACTCACGAACGTTTACAACAAGGTACTTTCTCTATGTTTGACAGGAGAAGATACAAAGAAGAGCCACTTACTGTAGACACCGATGAGAGAAAAACGCTGCATGTCCTTAGTGTCCATTAGCACGTTTTGTTTCACAGTGTGAGTTTTTTCCATTCAGGTGCCATGGCGATGGAGTCCATGGTGACTAATTGAACAGGTTGTATTGTGAGGTGAGATTAGATTACAGTGTGTGACACAGATTGATTTACAGGATTCATGGTTTTTTAATGCACCTCCATGAAGTTATGCAGCTCCACCTGATTCCAACAAAGTTCCTTAAAGAGCGACAACAGAAACATCGGCGGTGTTGAGTTTAAACCCTGAAGTGATGAACCTGCTCTCACAGTGTAGAGTTACTGGAACAACGAGCATCTGTGAAGCCTGACATATAAATAACACTGTAGGGGTGTGTGTGTGTGTGTGTGTGTGTGTGTGTGTGTGTGTGTGTGTGTGTGTGTCAGACTGACAGTTTCTGTCTTTGATTCATCATACATTCTCTGACAAGGTTACATTTTTTCATTCTTTCTTTCCCAGATTGTTCAGTCTTTCTTTTTCATTCCTTTTTTAGATAAACAATGGAAGCTTTCTTCATTCCATTTTCTTTCTGTCTTCTTTCTTTCACATGCTCTTTTTATTCATTCGTTCGTCTTTTTCTCTTCATTGCTTAATTTCTCTCGATCTGTCGTTTTGTCTGTTCGTTTCTGTCTTTATTCCTTCTTTTATTTCTTGTTAACTGAACAAATATCGTAAGTTCTCTTTCTGTCTTATCTTCTGCAAAACATTCTCTTCCTTTTTCTCTCATTCGTTCATTCTTTTTTCTTTCTGTTTCACTTTATTTTGGTCCTCTCGACCTCTCTTTTACTTTCTTATTGTTTTTTTTGTCCATGTTAAATAACCCAGATAACATCATAAACGGAAGTATTCTATGTTTCACAGTGTGTGTGTGTGTGTGTGTATGTGTTCGTCCTGCGTGAACCTACACGGTGTGTGATGTGGTTCTCACCTGTCCGGAGGTAGGAGCCGTGCCGGATCGCTCTGCTCCATCTCTGCGCCTCCTCCAGGTTTACACGCGGCTCCGGACTCACTGACACCCGGAAGCGAAGCTCCTCTCTGCGGCGGGCTGCAGAACAGCTCAGCCGAGCACAGTGTCTCCTCTCCGGGTAGAAATACACCGCCAAGCCCGCGCTCGTGTCCTGTCCGTCCTCGGCTCCGTACGCGCGGCAGCCTATACAGTCCTGTAGGTCCAACACTGTTACCGTTCCTGATTTCCGCCCCCAGGGGCCGTGCTTCTGTACCGTGAGCTCACACTCCGTCAGAACCAGCGTGCAGCGGAACCGGGAGAATCCCGTGAACTCACCGCACATCGGGAGCGCAGCCACCGCGTGGTCCGGCTGCGGGGTCACGCTGTCCATGCTGGAGGACACGACCATCCTGCACACTGCTTCGCGCTCAGGCTTTGTGTGTGTGTGTGTGTGTGTGTGTGTGTGTGTGTGTGTGTGTGTGTGTGTGCGCGCGCGCGCGTGTGTGAGAAGAGTTTACCTCGGAGTTTAACCTACAGTCTACACTACACTTTAAAATGCATCGAGAACAACCCCCGCCACCTAGTGGCAGAGTGTGGCACACACAAACACACACACACACACACACACACACACACACACACACACACACACACACACACACACACACACACACACACACACACACACACACACACACACACACAGCAAACTATTTTACAATCAACATCCCCACTTTATTATTCTATTCTTATGTTTTTTACATTTTATCCTTTTATCCTTCATCGTTGTTTCTTCATTCTTATCTTTCACTTCGTTTATTTTGTTTTTGTCATTATTTTCTGTCCTTTTGTGCTCCTTTTGCTTGTTTATTTTTCTTTCTTTCTTTCTTTCTTTCTTTCTTTCTTTCTTTCTTTCTTTCTTTCTTTCTTTCTTTCTTTCTTTGCATTTCTCCTTTTTTTTTTATGTCAGAATCCAGCTCATAGCCTCAGATGCAAACATCATGACAGCCCAGCAGCAGTACAAGTTTTCTTCTCAGGGAAACTCACAGCATTTCTTCTTCTTCTTCTTCTTCTTCTTCTTCTTCTTCTTCTTCTTCTTCTTCTTCTTCTTCTTCAACAGGGACAAGACAAGGAGAGGAAGAGAGGCTGAACACGTGTTAGAAGCAGGTTTAAGTGATGTATTTAAAGACATGAAAAATCAGCCATTTTTAGGAGGAAGTGGTTATGAAAGATGATGATCGGCCTCCATCAGAGACACACTTTACCTGCACACACAACAGGCGTGTGACACGTTGAGAAGATTGTTGTTAGGAATAAATAAGGAGTGTGTTTCAGAACACGTCCTCACTGACAAGCTTTCACGTGACCTAACAATTTGCATTTTGCTTAAATTTGGGTAACGTTTAGGTGGAAACCCGAAGCCCATCGTGGAATTTTTAAACACTCGTCTTACCACCACATCATCATTTAAGCCCAGTTTAATGTGTATGCAGTTGAAAAGTTTTCCTGTTTTCATCTGACACAGGAGGAACCTGATGTTGTAGCTCATCTGCCTCAAGCACAACTCCCTACATGACTGGCTGATCCCATGATAAGCAGGATACAGGGGTTTCTAAGAAAGTTTATAAGTTTATAAGTTTATCAATTCACTACAAATACACGTTAAAGGGTTCTACAGAGATCCTTTAAAGAACAACTTTATTTTGTTTGATTTTAGAGTCTGCTGAAGTACTGATTCACTGAATAATTGAGTTTTTTTTGTTTCTGTCTTTATCTATTTATAAGCTGTTTTTTTTTAAAACATACCATAATTATAATCTTCTCTTTTAGCTCTTTCCAGCCGCTCCCATGCTCGTACATCAGGAACGCCTCTGATGTTAGTGAGGGTGGTGATGGAGATGTTTCCAGTTTTTTGGTGATTTCCTGTGGCTGAGATTCCACAGTGCTCCTCTCATCATGTCTGAAATATCCACATGCACTTCCTGTGCTGACTGCATGCTATTCATTCAGAAAAAAAGAAAGAAAGACGAACAAGAAATAGACCAAAGAAAAAAGAAAAGAAAAAAAGAAAAATGGGGTTAAAAAAAAAGAACTGATTCAAAGAACCGATTCGTTCATGAACGACTCATCACTGTTCATTCTCCTGACCGAAGGTGAAACTGTTTCTAGACTAAAGTTTGATTCTTTACATTTAAATATTATCTACAGAAAGCGACCTATGAGGTCAATTTATCTAACAGCCAAAGCAAGTATTTTGAAATAAAACTGAGCTTAATTCCTCCTACACTTTAATTCATTCAGGTGCATGGTGAAGTTTAGTTCATGTTTATAGACAACAGGAAGTTTAATTTCTGTAAAGACCAGAATTTATGGTTCAAGGGAATATTTACAGATTTATTAGATTTTTATTATTATTCACGGACGCTATAAACCTCCGCTTGTAGTAGCATGACTCATCCACTAGATGGCAGCTTCTGACTTGAATCAAATCTACAGCAGCGTCTGGGTCTGAACACGACCCTCGTGTGGTTTGTGGCATGGAGCCAGAACACGTTTATCTTATAAAGAAAGGCGTTTTAATTAGAGAGAGAGAGAGAGAGAGAGAGAGAGAGAGAGAGAGAGAGAGAGAGAGAGAGAGAATTTACGAAGTTACTTAGCCTCCATCTTCATTCTCTCAATGGGTTCTCAGGTTCCTCTTCTCTTCTCTTCTCTTCTCTTCTCTTCTCTTCTCTTCTCTTCTCTTCTCTTCTCTTCCACATCTCTTTTCTCCTTGTCTTATCATGTCTTTTCTCATTTTCTCTCCTATTGTTTTTGCTCCTCTCTCTCATCTCCTCTCCTTTCACCATCTCTCTTCCTGTCTCCTGTTTTCTCAGTGTCTCTCCTCTCGTCGTATCCTCTCGTCCTCTCCTTGAATCTCTAATTAGTTTGGGATGGTTTCTGTCAGGTTCTGAGATCAGACTTCAGGTTTCAGCACATAAGCGGACACTTAATTACCTGCTCACGTCTTCAGAGATGAAAAGCCACAGCTGAATTATTCACAAGCTAATCACACGGTGTAGGATGAACTAGAAAGGACCAGAGATGAGGACAGAGAGATGAAGACAGTATGAAATACGGAGAATAGGGCAGGATAGACAGCATTGTGATGTGTTCCTCTAATAATAATAATAATAATAATAATAATAAAATAATAATAATAATGATAGCAAGTAGAAGAACGCAAGAGTTTTACAAATTCAGGGGGAAAAAATCACTCATCTTTCTCGTGAAGGAAAACTTTACAAATTCTTTCTGTTACACTGGAGACTCTTCCCATATCTGTGACATAAACATCTCCTTACACGTTTTTTGTTTTGTTTTGTTTAATTCAAATCCCCTTTATGTTTAAACTCTATAACACTGGTCCATTGTAAGCTGTTACTATGGAAACGATAAAGTGCGTCTTCGTATAAACCGGTTTAATCACATTTTGAATTAGAACTCTGTCTGTCTCTCTGTCATTATCATTCTGCTTTTGCGTGTCATTAAATTAGCCGAGTGCTCTGCAGGCCCTTGGGGTAGATTAGGAAAGCAGCGTGGCTAATGAACAGGCCTCTGCTCCACTCACCAAAACAAAGCTTTCATCTCGACATCCGAGAAGCAGCGCTGCATCTGATCTCTCTTCAAAACTCCTGACATTTCAGCTTTTTATCAGCCTGAATGCAGGAGTGCGCTTCCCATCTTACGTTTCCCGCGTATCAGCTAAATCGCGCTTCGGTTCTATCGCTCCTAAGAGCGCTATCTGAGGTTACAAAGTGCTCTCGATGCTAATACATCATGGATTGTTGCTGCATCAGACCTGAATGTGTTTCATGATAAATGTTTCCCATCACTGGTGACGCAGCGTATTTCCTTTCCTCTGTCCACGTACCAGATGGAATAAACAAACTAATACAATCACCAGACATGGCAAACTGGCAAACAACATCGTGGGACAGAGCGAAGCAGACGGTAGATCATTTCTCGATTTAATCAGCCGTCGCCTCGTTGGCGGTGTAGAGAAGTCAGCCAGAGCAGGACGTCGCTGAGGAAGTCTGAAAAACTCAAACTGACTCACTTTCTAGTTAATTTGCTAGTTTGCTACATTTGCTAGTTAAAATTTTCTAGTTGACTTTCCTTGCTAGTGTACTTCCAGTCATTGTTAGGTTTCTTTTGCTTTCATTTGATAGTTTGTTGTTATTTGCTTTCATTCTGTAGACTTTTTTTTTGACTAGACTAATATCACTTACTAGTTTTCTGTCATTTGCTAGTTTGTGATTATTCACTGGTTAGCATTCACCTGCTAGTTTGACCCCAATGTTTATTTGCTTATTGGCTTATTTTTTTTGTTGTTGTTGTTGCTGAATAGCTTTCAGTTACAAGCTAATTTTCATGTGCTAGTTTTTACTCGCTAGTTTTCTATAAATTGATAGTTTGCTTTGTGCTGACTAAGTTTTGGTTATTTACTAGTTAGCTTTCATTTGCTAGTTTTTACCCAATACATAGCTTTCACACAGTAGTTTTCTTTCACTTGCTAGCTTTCTCGAATTTCTAGCTTGTTTTAATGAAAGCACATTACTAATGATTTTATCTTTGACTTCTAAAAAAAAATAAGACCCCAATATCAGTTCCATCCATCAGTCTTTATTAAAGTGCCACAGAGCTGTAACACTGCGCTGTGGCCATATTTATTACTTGACACCAATCACGGTCTAAACACTTCACTCTTAACAGAACAATCTCAGCTGTTTGATCGGGAGGTAAAGTTTGCGGTGGATCAGACGGCGCTCATTGCAAACCGGCCTTGTGGATTCTGGCGGATGGTGACGTCGAAGCTGAGAGGTGAGAAGGGCCGTGTTTGCTCTGTGAGGATGTGAATCTGTCGTGCTCTTGTCTGGGGAATTTCTGCAGTGAATCCTGCTGCGGAATCAAGAATCGAGTACAGAGTCGAGTCGATGAAACAGAACCAATCGTGTTTTATTATACACGTAAACACACCTTCGGGACGAGCCACAAAAACGTCACCGATTTCTTCATCCGAACTATTTCTGTGGTACATATTGTAGTTGTACCACAGAAGTTGGCTAACTGACAGTTGGCTAGCTAATGAAGTGTTTTGAAACCCCAGTGACATTAGGGTGTATTGTAGAAGATTATTACGTAGCCAGCTAGCTAGCTAGCCGATTTCAATCCAAATTACCCAACGTATCATAATCATGAAATACTGCAAGTTACAACTGTACAGTTCATAAAAAATAGCCTAAGCTAGTTTATTAGTTAGAAATAATTAAATTATACATAAATATAATTTCCAGAATTTCCAGCTAGTAAGCTATTAATGGGTAAACTTACGTCAAGTTACATGAGTCATGTTATCTTGTTAACTAGCTAGCTCACTACCTATCAGACAGAATATAAGACAGATGAAATGATATATCAACTCTTAAAAGATCAGAACAGTCAATAGGAAGGTTTATCCTAAAGGATACTGCTCAAGCAAAAGGCTAATTATTTTTTTTTACATCTTTGCTATTTAATACAAATGATTAGCAATTAGATTTCCCCCTGTATCCCTGGGTTCTGCTGTGTGACAAGTAATAGAAAATGATACATACCTAATGAGAAAATAATATAAGCTAATCGTACTCATCTAATAAGCATTTAATATTTAAAAAAAAAGTGATAATCCAATCAGTCCAATGAGGAATAAACGTGAAGCTGAAGCAGACGCCTACATCAGCTCTCATTAGTGTGACATCTCGTGTTTGATGGACCGTCAGAGATTTGACTCACCAGCTGTCTCGCCATGGAGTCGAGGAGGTTCTCTATGTCTAACACCCACATCTGCAGCGACAGAAAGAGAAAGAGAGAATTTTAAAAACAGAGAAATCGAGCGAGAGAGAGGAAAAGGAGGCGACGGTAACTCGGGTAACTGAAACAGACACACAGACGCATAAATCATTTAAAGGGAAGCGGATCTTCACCCCCAAGTGAGAGTCATTAAACATGCTGTTTTCTGCAGGCCAACTTATGCTCAGTCACCTTCCTGCACTTCACTTCAACCCTCACATTGTATAGCAACAATATTATGGCTATTTGGCTGGACTTCCAAGCTAATAAGCAACAGATTCCATCTGTTTCCCAAATAAAGAACTATAACACAAGACTTCCTTTAACACAACGAGTCAGCGGGAAAACAGACGAGTCTTACATCGTAGCTCTGTCTCCTCTCCATACTCCACTCTCTCACATCCCTCCAGTGCGGTGGTAAGCTAATATTCGCCACAGTCCGAGACTCTCGTGAAGACATTTTAACAACACAAAATCTCAAAACCTGTTTGTTTCAACTCCTGAAAGCAGGTGGTTTAGCAGTGATGAGTCGCCGTGATGGATAAAGGCTGGAAACCGGGTGAAGATCGGCGTCCCTTTTGTGTAGTAATTTAATACAGGTAACTGACCCAGGTTACTAGGGCATGTGAGATAAACTGTTGATATGGTAGAAGGTGGTCTTTCACACGTGGTGCTTGTGATGGAATGAAGATAAAAAGCTAATTATGTTTTTACATATTGAATAAATTTGGATAAAGAAATTTTGAATTGAATGAAAGAATGACTAACTAACTAACTAACTAACTAACTAACTAACTAACTAACTCCCTAGGTATAACAATTAACCCTAACCTTAACCCCGGGCATGTTTCTGGACATATATTTCTTAAAACTCATATTTTTATATTGGCTTTTCCACCACCTTCAACACAAAACTAATTAAAATCCTTTCCAAAAGGCTTAGAAGAAGCACTCAGTTAAATTAAAATTTCTTGTCTTTCCCAGTCCTTATCTTTAAGCACCCATGAAGCTGAGCTCTAACACACCGGGGTAAAGTCTCAGTATTAATTAAGAAGAACTTCATTAGTTTCAAAGTGGACATGTTAGGTTAGGAACACTAGATAGTGCACATAGGGACATTTCACTACCAGAACTTTAATGAATGATGCTGCAAACTGTTTTCAACCAAAACTCTGCTTTCCTCCAACATCATTCTTTTCCCAGTACCCTACTGCCTCCGACTCACTACATCCACCAACACCCTGCTTTTGCCAATTACACTTTCTTGCATTTGGTAGACATTCTTATCCAGAGCCACTTACATTTTATACAACTCAGCAGTTGTCGTGCTCAGGGGCCCTGCAGTGGCAACTTGGTGGACCTGGGATTTAAAATCTTAACCTTCTAGGCTACTACATCCCCAACACTACGACAACCTGCTACCTCCGACACTGTGTTACCTCAAACACCCTACATCTGCCCCTGACAAGTTGCTACTGTACCTTCAACACTCTGCTCTCAACCAATATCCTACTGCCTCAAAACTGTTTCCATCCCAGAGAACCTTGCTACACTCAGCTCTCTGTTACAACAAAATAACACTTTGAACCAGCACCATACTGCTTTTAAACACTGCATTCAACTATTATGCTGTTTCTCTCAACCCCTAGGTTTTCACCAGCACCCTGCTACCTCCAACACTCGGCAACCCTCCAACACCCGGCAACCTCCAACACCCGGCAACCTCCAACACTCTGCAATCTCCAACACCCTGTTACCCTACAGCACACAGCTTTCCACCAACACCCTGTTACCTACAGAACCCAGCTTTCCACCAACACCCTGTTACCCTACAGCACACAGCTTTCCACCAACACCCTGTTACCTACAGCACCCAGCTTTCCACCAACACCCTGTTACCCTACAGCACCCAGCTTTCCACCAACACCCTGTTACCCTACAGCACCCAGCTTTCCACCAACACCCTGTTACCCTACAGCACCCAGCTTTCCACCAACACCCTGTTATCTACAGCACCCAGCTTTCCACCAACACCCTGTTACCTACAGCACCCAGCTTTCCACCAACACCCTGTTACCTACAGCACCCAGCTTTCCACCAACACCTTGTTACCCTACAGCACCCAGCTTTCCACCAACACCCTGTAACCTACAGCACCCAGCTTTCCACCAACACCCTGTTACCTACAGCACCCAGCTTTCCACCAACACCCTGTAACAAACAACACCCAGCTTTCCACCAACACCCTGTTACCCTACAGCACCCAGCTTACCACCAACACCCTGTTACCCTACAGCACCCAGCTTTCCACCAACACCCTGTTAACCTACAGCACCCAGCTTTCCACCAACACCCTGTTACCATACAGCACCCAGCTTTCCACCAACACCCTGTTACCCTACAGCACCCAGCTTTCCACCAACACCCTGTTAACCTACAGCACCCAGCTTTCCACCAACACCCTGTTACCCTACAGCACCCAGCTTTCCACCAACACCCTGTTACCCTACAGCACCCAGCTTTCCACCAACACCCTGTTACCCTACAGCACCCAGCTTTCCACCAACACCCTGTTATCTACAGCACCCAGCTTTCCACCAACACCCTGTTACCTACAGCACCCAGCTTTCCACCAACACCCTGTTACCTACAGCACCCAGCTTTCCACCAACACCTTGTTACCCTACAGCACCCAGCTTTCCACCAACACCCTGTTACCTACAGCACCCAGCTTTCCACCCATACCCTGTAACCTACAGCACCCAGCTTTCCACCAACACCCTGTTACCTACAGCACCCAGCTTTCCACCAACACCCTGTAACAAACAACACCCAGCTTTCCACCAACACCCTGTTACCCTACAGCACCCAGCTTACCACCAACACCCTGTTACCCTACAGCACCCAGCTTTCCACCAACACCCTGTTAACCTACAGCACCCAGCTTTCCACCAACACCCTGTTACCATACAGCACCCAGCTTTCCACCAACACCCTGTTACCCTACAGCACCCAGCTTTCCACCAACACCCTGTTAACCTACAGCACCCAGCTTTCCACCAACACCCTGTTACCCTACAGCACCCAGCTTTCCACCAACACCCTGTTACCCTACAGCACCCAGCTTTCCACCAACACCCTGTAACCTACAGCACCCAGCTTTCCACCAGCTCCCTGTTACCCTACAGCACCCAGCTTTCCACCAACACCCTGTTACCCTACAGCACCCAGCTTTCCACCAACACCCTGTTATCTACAGCACCCAGCTTTCCACCAACACCCTGTTACCCTACAGCACCCAGCTTTCCACCAACACCCTGTTAACCTACAGCACCCAGCTTTCCACCAACACCCTGTTACCATACAGCACCCAGCTTTCCACCAACACCCTGTTACCCTACAGCACCCAGCTTTCCACCAACACCCTGTTAACCTACAGCACCCAGCTTTCCACCAACACCCTGTTACCCTACAGCACCCAGCTTTCCACCAACACCCTGTTACCCTACAGCACCCAGCTTTCCACCAACACCCTGTAACCTACAGCACCCAGCTTTCCACCAGCTCCCTGTTACCCTACAGCACCCAGCTTTCCACCAACACCCTGTTACCCTACAGCACCCAGCTTTCCACCAACACCCTGTTATCTACAGCACCCAGCTTTCCACTAACACCCTGTTACCCTACAGCACCCAGCTTTCCACCAACACCCTGTAACCTACAGCACCCAGCTTTCCACCAGCTCCCTGTTACCCTACAGCACCCAGCTTTCCACCAACACCCTGTTACCCTACAGCACCCAGCTTTCCACCAACACCCTGTTACCTACAGCACCCAGCTTTCCACCAACACCCTGTTATCTACAGCACCCAGCTTTCCACTAACACCCTGTTACCCTACAGCACCCAGCTTTCTACCAACACTCTGTTACCTACAGCACCCAACTTTCCACCAACACCCTGTTACCCTACAGCACACAGCTTTCCACCAACACCCTGTAACAAACAACACCCAGCTTTCCACCAACACCCTGTTACCTAGAGCACCCAGCTTTCCACCAACACCCTGTTACCTACAGCACCCAGCTTTCCACCAACACCCTGTAACCTAGAGAACCCAGCTTTCCTCCAACATGCAGGCATTTGTCAGAATCTGAGGGAAATGTAGACTTAGATGACCTAAACCTTGCATCTCTTGTTTAGAGACTGGAAGATCTTCAGGGTAAAAATGCTATTGCCTTGTTAAATACTGCTTTCCTTGCACATCAGTCTCTTGCCATTGTCACATCTCTTCTTTTCGACTTGCTGCTGACCTTAAACCTGGAGAGAGATGATAATTTATAACTTGCTTCAATTAAATTTCTGATGTCATGTTACAATAATCCCTCTTCTCGTCTCATCATGCTGTGGAGGTCTAGTCTTAGCTTTAACATCTCTCCACGATGAATGTATTGACGAACCTCATTTTATTTGCACAATTATTAACAAAAAGGTAATATTGATAAAAATGGAGCTTGACTAGTTGAAGGCTTAAGCAGGGTGAAGTGTGTAAACCCCCGGGTTCTAGTAGCACGAGGGTCTGCTGTGGATACACCTGATCTTCACTCACACACTCACACACACTCACACACACACATGCACAACCCTGCATGCCAGAGCTCACACATCACCATGGCAACTCGACCGATAAGAGGAGAGACGGATCAGTCTCCGGCTCGCAGCCTGTCTATCTCCTCTTGTGCAAATCCAGAAAAATCAGTGTGCGTCTCATACATCATACATCCTGTACTGAGTTCTTGCTAGATTTTATCCAATCGATCTAAATCCTGATGTTTCACTGAAAAGAAATGTAATTTATCCGTTTAAAGAAGCATTTTAAAATAAGCCACACATATTCATGCCGTCATTAGCTGCCCGAGAGGTGAGATATATATATATAATTGTCTCATAGTGGATTCTCAAATAACTAGACCAACCGATTTGAACCTCTTTTGATCATGAAGCTAATAGCGTGACACTACGATCACCTCCTTAACGCTAAATAGCCCTAGCTTTTTTCTCTCGCTTTCACTTGTTCTTGGTCCTACATGTGCTTTTGTCTGCTTGCTAGCTAGTTGACTCGCTGCTGTATAAGCTATTTAGCGCTTGAGTCGGTGACTAGTGTTTCTTAGCTGGCTATAAATAGCTCGCTAGCTTCTAGCTCTGTTTCAAAATGTTTTTAAACAGACGACACACTGGAAATGCTAAAGATAAATAGCTAAACAGCTAGCTTTTTTGTGGTTGTTATTATTGCTATTAGTACGATTCTAAATAAAGTAAGTTTGAAACACGTTGAGATCGTGGTGCCGTTTTCACTACACAGCTAAACTAGCTACAGAAGCTCGATAGCTACAGTAGCTCGTTACGGTTAACCTTCTGCTGTGCATTGTGGGATTTTAGCATATTAGCTAAACTCTGTGTGTTATACCTGACATGCAGGTCTGTACGTGAAGAAGGGATGGTCACTGGTGCACGTTGGTGTCGTTGCTCCGCACGTACGCCACGTCCTTGTCATTGAGCTCCTCCGGAAGCCTGGGGGTGTGTGTTTGTGTGTGTGGAGTGGGGAGGTGGGGGGTGTTTAAGGGGCAGAAGGAGACAGGGAAGTGAGCAAAAGATGGAGAGAAGAGACACAATGATATGATGCACATCAGGGTGAATTAGTCAAGATGAGGAGAAGCGACAGTGACGGCCCAGCGAGCGCTGTGAGGGTCTCCTACCATCCTGAGGGAAGGATTATAACAGCATCGTGATGCTTTCATCAGCCTGGTTTATATAACACACACACACACACACACACACACACACACACACACACACACACACACACACACACACACACACAGGCTCTCAAACACACACATTTACACACAGAGCGTGGAGAAAATTAAGAAACCCTCACATATATATATATATATATATATATATATATATATATATATATATATATATATATATATATATATATATATTTTTTCAATTTTCCATATTTCCTGTCTGATCTAATTCTGGAGCTTATTGCACCCAGGAGCTTTATAAACTCACCTCTCTTCTTCATGAGGTTTCATGAGCTTTCAGGTTGAAAGAAAAAAGAAAGAAAAAAAAAAACAATCCTGGAGAAAAACAAGGGATTTTCATGTATTCATTTTATTTTGTATTTATGTGTAGCTTTTAATTCTGTGTGGATTTGTTTGCTATTTTGTGGTGTTTTCTTTAACAAATCACCAAAAAAATTAACTAAATATTTTACAAATAAAAGACGTTGCAGGTTTTGAAGATAGTGTAAAGGGATGTTTTCACACTGCGCTTTACCCTGCCAGTTATGGCGGTTCTACACGCTGTATTTGAACCCTTTTAGAGGAACGTTTCACACGTGGGATTTAGAAGCAGGGTTTTACTCGAGGTTATGAAACTCTGAAGCTCTGAAGCTCCTGAGATGTTTTCCCCTCATTGTGGCGTCAAACGTACAGCGTGAACGATGCTGTGTTTCATCTACAGGCTTAGCAACAGACACACAATCAGAAGCAGAACGGTGCGTTATAAGCAGCTCGTATATAAGCTCTGTATAAGCCGGTGTGTTATTAGCAGTTACGGCATTAGGGGGAAAAAATGGTGACGGATCTCAAAGAACGAACGTCTGGTCAAGGACACAACGTTATATAAATGCGCTGGATTTATCCAATCGTGATCGCTGATGGTGCAAATATGCAAATAAGTAGAAGGTTAGTCAAGGGTTTAGTGATGTACAGTGTGAAAGAGGAAGATGAGGAAGGATGAAGAGGAAGGGTTCAGTGTTAAGTTACACACAATACACCTTTTTATCCTGATTATTCAAAGCTCCTGCTGTACACGAAACCGTGAAGGAGCCGTTGCCATAGAAACCGTAACAGTATTATTAATTAGTATTAGAGCGAGCACTAATTAATATAAACCTGAAGCACATACTGGGTCTTCGCTCCAGTTAAGTAGAGATGAGTTGTTATTAAACGATAGAAATTTTGGGGGATTTAATAAGCCACACGGTCGGAGGAGATTTCTGTGGCTCGGCACAGGCTGTGGTGTCATTCGCAGAAACGTGTCTCGTCTCGTCACGTCACACTCCCACCAGAACAGAACATGAAACGTTGTGTGTGTGTGTGTGTGTGTGTGTGTGTGTGTGTGTGTGTGTGTTTCATGAAGAACATGTCCTGCAGATTTTTCTGCTCTTCTCTCTCCTAGCTTGTAGGTCTGGAAAGAACGAGGAGTGGAAGGATTTGCTAATCCTCGCTAATGTCAACAAAACTATTTCACTCTCATGGCATGTGCTATGAATCTCACAAACTTCCCAGAAAAGACCTTTTTTTTTCCTATGGAGGATTGGAAAGCTCTTACACTATGCATGACTCGAGATTTCAGTGTTTTAGTTCTGCACTGATACTACGAGCTCCTCCTCAGCACCTCGGGGCCTCTCTGCTTTTCTCTCTTTTCATTTTACATCCCTGAAACGAGCCACTGGATACATCTTCATTAGAGTGTTTCAAAATAAACCTCGATCGTATCAACGTATCAACGGCTTGTTCTTTGTGTGTGTGTGTTAGCTAATGAGGCTTTAATAGCATCAACATCATCATCACCATCATCATCTCTGTACTCTGCTGTAATGAAATTGTTTCAGTTCTTTTTAGCCGAATAATAGAACCCACCAGGGGACGTGTTGACGTACAGAAGTGACCAGGGCTGCATATCGATGCCGTAATGAGATAAGAGGAGGATGTACCGCAGGCCTGTGTGCCGTTAAACGGATAGAGAGAGACTTCGATTCTTACATTCGCATCGAGTTTATGCTGGAAAAAAACAAACTGCAGGAAACGACGGAGTAAATTTGGCGCTGGTGGACAGAAAACCTCAGTTTAAATACCGAGATCTCAAAGAGCTGGGAAACAAGTGTTTGCTTTATTCCGTCTCCGGCCCTGAACACACCCCTTTTTATTAACTGCTTTTGCATTATTATTATTATTATTATTATTATTATTATTATTATTATTATTATTATTATTATTAGGACCCAATGTACTGCTTAATGCTGGAATTTGTGTCTGCTTTATGCTAAAGGGACCATTGTTTAATGCTCCATGCTTTTGCAACAAAAAAGTTACCCTTTAACTGAAAATAGTATAAAAAAATGCTAGTAATCTACTTAAAGATGCTAATTACCATGATAAATCTACAGAGGCTTGTGAATCAGTTGTGTATTTTTTTTTTTGTTGAGATGATCATAACTACGGTGGCTGAGAAGTGCAACGCATCTTGAAGTCACTCAAGATATACAGGTATGGAATCTTAGGTGTAATGTGTAAGTTCTCCGTTTAAATATAAGAATTCCAACTTTTCCCTGCGGCAGACTGTTGAACTTCATGTACTCATATACCTTGAGTGACAGGTGTCTCGTCCAATGATCGGTACGTGATCCAGTCAAAAACTATACCAACCTTTTCCGGGTTGTCTGAATTGTCGTTGTGTTTTCGGATTTGTCAATGTGTTTCGTGCTTCTCGGCCACCGTACATAACGATCCCCAAACGTCTCGCTAATTTCTGGGCCGGAAAGGTGTAGCGACAGAATTACAAAACCGTCGCATGTCAATAACGAAAAGTTTTCCGCGTTTCTCACTATATACGACGTGATTATTACTCAGTTGGTAAAATGTGAAAAAAAATTTCTGGGCCAGAAACCAAAATGTAAGCAAACCGCTACATCGATACACCAACGAGATCTTTTGCATGACAATTTTTCAACTTTTCTTCCACTTTTCTAAAGTATCTCTAAAGAGCTTGGGATTATTCCGTGTCTGTAAAGACAGCTGAACATCACCGATCTCGGCCGCTAGAACCCGTTCGAGGTGTCGAGTTTACGTAAAACTAAAGTCGCTAATCAGCTACTGAATAAACTCGCTCCGCATCTGAAGAAATGCTCGATCGTGTTTTGACCCTTGCTCTTCTAATGACCTTCATCTTTATTTGTTTTCTGAATAAACTACCAGCACGTGGAGCCTCAGACAAAAGCACGTGATGATAGGAGTCCCTAGGAAACGGTGGAATACGGCTAATTTTTTTTATTTTACTCACAGGAAATTTTAATAACCATTTCGGAATCTGAGGTCGGCCGTTCGACCGTTGTCTCATGGCTCAGGCGTTTGAGTGATAGGGATGTAGCAGGTACAGCTGGGCGCTCTTTACCGTGACACGTTATCACGTCGGCATGGCTTCCCCTGAGCCTGGATGCTAATCCATCCGATGGCTGTTTGCGCATTCTCAAAATACCAGCACGAATGTCAGTGGCAGGGGTTTTTAACTCCCTCTTCGCAGGAGGAGAAACTGTTTTTTTTTTTTTGTTTTTTTTTTAACGGATGTAGAGACGCCGGCATCTCGAGCGCAACCTTGATTTGCGCTGATAACTCGAGTGCTCCGGCTGTGAGCATGAATATTCACCAGATCCTTCAGTCGCTGCCTGCCGTGAGCTGCCTTTAACATCGAGCACAGACGAGACGCTTTTAACGCACCGCACATAGAGATCCAGCACCTTTTTTTTTACATTAAAAAAAACATCCATTACATAACAGAATATTTTCTACAGGATCATCAGCACATGTTTCACACCTTGGACCTTTTCGGTTCCACGTGGTCTGATTTTTCAGCATGTATATGAACAAAAAGTAAAGATGTAGGGATAAAAGGTCAAAAATCTGCCAGGCTTTTATAACATTTATTTATTTATTTATTTATTTATTTATTTATTTATTTATTTATTTATTTATGCTTTCGCCGAACCTCTAGGAACGCTTAAGTGCTCAGAAAGAAAGAAAGAAAGAAAGAAAGAAAGAAATTAGGTAGAACTTTCTGTCTTAGAAAACCAAACAAGGAAAACTGAGTAATAAAAGTCCCCCCAGAAACCAGCTAGTGTAGCGTCTTAAAAATGTCTCTCCTAACTGATAGATTCAGTATTTGTTTTGATCCTTTTTGCCTTAATAATGTGTCTCTTTTCAGGCCACGTGAAAGAAAGACAACTAAAGAAGGACAGAAATGCAGCCCGGATCCCACTAAAGGACGAGCGCTAGCTCTACTCACGGTTTGACCCTGTTGGAAAAGCGTCGACGCAGAATAACGGCCACTGTAGTGAGCACCATGATGGTAGTGCACATAGTCCGGTGGCCGATCAGACCCTCGAAGGAGCCTCCACGATCCTTTCAGCTTCTTGCCGCCATCACTCTTCCTCGGCAGTACGTTAGCGGGGTTAGCGAGTAGGCTAGTCTTCCTCCTTTCCCTGTGTCCAAGCTTAAGGTCCCGGATTAGCAGTCGGATAAAGAGAGCGTGCGGATCAACAGATGCGTGGACGAGAGTCGGACCGATTCGTCACATCACGTATGGATAAGCTAGAATGATTAATGCTACTAGGAACGCTAATCCACGTGTGTGTGTGTGGCTGTGCGTAGTGGATATGTTATGTGGAATGAGACATGTCCCCGTTAGACAGTGTGTGTCGGTGTCGATGGAGTTTATGTGTACAGTATGTAGAGGAGATTAGAACATTAATAGTGTTCAGATGCTAATCCGTGTGTGTGGCTGTGCGTAGCTCGGAGAGCAGTTACGTAAAGAAAACACCGCAAAGTTTAGCGTACAGAATGCGCTGAGGTAAAAACATCAGGAGACGAAAATGCTAGGTCCGAGCTAACGTGTCTGACTAACATGAATCGCTGACTCCTTTTTAAAAACAAACAACAAGAATTTGACAGTCATGGTTCAAAACAATGGTAGGAGACAAACATTTTAAAACATTTAAGCACCCAAACTCTCTCGAGTGCAGTTGATGAACTTAACTTATGCTAGCTGATCTGAGCTAACATTTTAGCACCTTTGTACTTTAAATACTGAATAAAGACATTAGCTTGAACTCCACCCACATGTACCGTAGTTCAATTCATTCTTTATGATTTCACTTATTTTCCCATGATGCAGGTGATTCGTCACTAATGTTATGGCTGAACTAAAGATCCGAGATCTGGGTCGGGTTTAATCGCCTGATGAGCATGAAGGGACAGGAAACAGGAAACTGTATCAGGACGCAGTGTATGTGAAAGCCTGGCTTCTCCAGCTCTGTGAATGATCTGTAAACATATCAGACGCTCATTAGCAGCGTTAACTAGCGAGGGCTTGTTAGCATTCGGAGGTCTGTCGCTCTCTCATTAGTGACGAGGCTGCTGGAGTCATGTGGCCTGATGTCCTTTTGGAATAACTTGTGGCTTGTGGAGAGATGTCTCATTATGTCCTGTAGGTGTAGGAGGTGTCTCGTTAGGACGTCCCTCTTGTCACGCAGATATAGGGTTTGTGAAAAAAAACAAAAACAAAAAAAAAACGGAACAGTCACAACAAAAGAAACAACTCGTGTACTCTGTGTTCCAGGAGCCTCATGGAAACGTTTAGTGAGTGCTCCTTTAAACCAGGAGTCGACTCGATAAAGGAGGCCAAGAGCTGCGCATGTTATATTATTAATAACATTTTTAAA
>NC_062522.1:32478078-32485578 GCF_022655615.1 Tachysurus fulvidraco
TTTTATACATAAAATCTCCTGAAAAAAATAAAGGTCAGGAGGTACTGAAGTATTTGTGAGACTTGATGGGTCTTTGAGGGTTCATCGGATAACTAAGGATTCTATGTGGAACCCCACTCTGACTGGTAAACAACTTGTTGTAGGGATTTACATAGAACCATTCAGAGTTCCCTCAGATGGACAAATCAAAAAATGTATGGTGTAAAACTAAGGGCTCAACACCCTTTAGCAAAACGAACGGTTCTTCATCAGTTCTTCTCTGGATTATTAAGTGTTCTTAACTTCAGTAACTCCAAGCGTTCTCTCAGAGAAAACTTTTTGTTGTTGTTGTTGCTTGCTGTATAAATGGAGGTTTGGTGAGATATAAATGTTCTGTAATGCCACCAAAACAGAAAAGGAATATAAACAAAGGGCAAAAAAATAAAAATAAATGAAGAAATTTATAGAAGATTGACTTATTTCTATTCTCTCTGCTCCAAATTCCTGTATGTCCACAATATAAAGATTGTTGTTACAGATACAGAAGAACCAGAATAAAAGATGGTGTAGTGAGTGTGTGTTTTGGATAAAACCAGTTTTGTTTCTTTGACAATTGACTTTTCTTTTTCACAATATCGGTCAGGAGGGCAGTGCACTGGCAGCTCCTCAGACGGCTGAGCTGGACAGTTTGACCCAGCCCACCTCTTGGTACGCTCCAGTGATGTGCCAGTAGAGCAGTGCCATCAGTTTGGTCCAGGCCATCTGCACCTCGTCGGTGAAGCAGTCGCCCAAGTCTTCAGAGAGAACCTCGAGGATCACACCACTTAGTATCTGAGGTGGAAAATGGCGAGAAGACTTTTTGAGAAGAAGAACGGATTTGATTTGCTCAGCATCTTATAACACGACCTGAATATTGAAGAAGGTCCATGACATGATTGCTGTGTACCTTAAAGTACATGGGTTCCACTTTGTGTTTGATGGCATGGGCTTTCCCCACCAGCTCCAGCACAGACGAGACCTTCTCCGGATCGTGGAGGTTCTCCACCACCGTGTTGATGGCGTTCATGACACGGCACGCATGCTTCTTCAGCTGGGTGCTTTTCTCCATCTCCTCCGGGTCGTCCATGTCTCGAAACTGACTGAAGTACTGCTTTGCTGACGGGAAGTTCACAAAGAACCTGCAGTGGAAAGGTTAGAAAAGCAAGGAAAGAGTGTACTATTATTATTATTATTATTATTATTATTATTATTATTATTATTATTATTATTATTATATATTATAAATATCATTCTTCAAGTTCTAGATACTGGGAAGAAATTAATAAGCAGTAAGTTGGTGTTTGTGTTGAACACAGAAAATGGTTCTTCAAGGGTTTTAAGGGTTTATTTGAAAATTAAATTCCAAAAATATTCCTGATTGGGAGCTTTTCTGATAGAAAATAACCCTTTAAGAGGTTCTCAGAGGGACAGAAGGAGGATGTTTAGACTGTATAGTGTGTATACTGATGTTCCAGGTAAATTACAGTGGATACAAAAGGGTTCTTACAGAGCTACTTCATCAATCTGAAGTTCTACCCCTGGTTGGAGTCTCGTGGCCCGGTGGTCTCCCTGCCAGGGATTGATCTGCATGGTCAGCCAGTGACCCATGGGATCGTTGTGGATGGAGCTGCCCAGAGTCTGTCATGCCTCGAACCAATGTTGTGTCAGTCAGCTGTATGGTTTGGTCTTTATCAGAGATCGTTTGAAGATTATGACAGGAAGGAATCAGTGTTGGGTCTGAGGTGAATTTAGAGTTTACGATGACCCATTAGTTCCTCAGGAGCTCTCGGTTGCACTATTATAATCTGTTGTAGAAATGACATTATTTACATTGACATAATTTCCTGTCCAGTGTCACCCACCCTAATGAGGATGGGGTTCCCTTCAAGGTTTCTTCCTCATATCATCTCAGGAAGTTTTTCCTTGCCGCCGTCACCTCCGGCTTGCTCACCTCCGGCTTAGGGATAGTTATATAGTATTTTAAATGTTAAATTAATATTTTTAAATTAATTTTAAACTTTAAATGTATGTATTAATTCATTTATTTCTTCTTCTTCTTCTTCTTCTTCTTCTTCTTCTTCTTCTTCTTATTATTATTATTATTATTATTATTATATTAGGCCATCCTTAAAAATATTTTGGTTTGCAGTAACAGTAAAAAAAAAAAAGGGTCAGTAGGTAGGTCAAGGTCAAGTTTCAATGAAAAAAAAAGTACAATGTTGGTGATGGTGATGACGTAGGTATGACTTTAAACAAATTAGCATATCATGACGTCACTGACTGGGTCTTCAACCCGTGCCTTCGGGCGCACCGTTGCCTTATTTTGATGCTGGACATTTTTTCCAGAACTTCGTGCCAAGTTAAAGCGGTGTCGAGCTGTTTTAATGAATTATTTAGATGTGTTATGGCGCCAGAACCCGTATGACTTTGAACGGTGACGGCGAACATTTTGTTTACTGCAGCCGCAGCCGTCGTTACCGAGCGCGACCTGTCGACTCTGACAGTGAACGGGAGAGAACGAGACGAAGCGAACGCACAGGCCGTAGTGTGACATCCGGTAACCAGCAGTGTAAACATAGATGACGTCACGGGTTTTTATTTAAAAGAAAGAACGTAGCCTTCGTTTGTATGTAGGCCAATTTATATATTTACAATACTTACTAAAATTTAATTCATATTATTTTATTATATGAGTAAAAGAGTACAAAAAAAAAAAAGTCGGTCTTAACGCAAAAAAAGTCGATTGGACAAAAATAAAAAATTCGAGTCGGTCCTAAATTGACAGGTCGGGTTACGGCAAACAAGAATATTTTTAAGGATGGCCTTATTATATATTTATTTATTTTTTTCTCTTCTGTTTTTATACTTCTGTTAACAATTTTAACGGTTCAGCGGACAATTATTGGATGCCCTCCAAAGAACGTTACTAGGCGGAACTTGAAAACCACACAGTTGTTGGGTTCTACAAATAATGAAAAAGCAAACATTTGAAGATCATGAACTCCAGCACTGCAGAAACTCCAGCAAATAGAACAAAGGGTTCTTCAGTTGTTTTGTAAGAGTTCACTGAATAAGTAAAGGTTCTTAGCTTCCAGAAATGTTTCTACATAAGAAGACGCTGACACTTGTGTTCTATGCAGAACCATTAAGCGGTTCTCCCACAAGTATAAAAGAGGGTTCTTTATAGGTTCTTCAAGGCTTTAGTTTAGAGACTCCTTTTGGAAAGGGTTCAAAGGATGATTAAGGGTTACAAAGTATGTTCTACTTGGAACGTTCTAGAAGGTTCTCCAAGAGAGACCAAAGAATGTAGAGAGGAGATAGATTAGGGCTTCCTTCTTTAAGTTAGGAGTGCCAGGATGGACAATCAATGGTTCGGATATTCTAATATTCCAAAAGAATGTTTTATTTCTGAATCTTTTTATCCATGGAAACACTGTTGAAGAGCTCTATACATAATATCTGAAGGATTGTACAGAAACGTATCGCTTCCTTCTGCACAAGGGAATGCTGAGAAGTTCCGGAAAGACACTCCAACAAATATAAACTCGTGGATTTGTGCAACGGGCTAGTACGATTATGACGGACGGAAGAAGATGTCTGAAAGGAGGGACGCTCGGATGATGGAGGGATAAAGAAAGGGGGTTAAGGAAGAGTGTCGGATAGAGAAAAGAAAGAGGAAGAGAAGGAGGGTGGAACATGTTGGATGATTGCACTGCAGAGCTGAAGTGGTTTTGAGGCTCTGACAAGAGGGATGTCATTAAGTCACAGCAGGGAAAATGAGAGGCAGGTGCAGAGAGACGGAGAGAAAATGGGAGAGAAAGAGAGAGAGAGAGAGAGAGAGAGAGAGAGAGAGAGAGATCTCTGCCAATATTTCTCTCAGTGTCTCTGCCTGCCAGAATGCCTCAGTGTTGATTATGAACATTCCATAATAAGCATGTCGAGCGGGAACTGGTCTAATAAAGCAGGGATTGTGTAACATTGTTTCTGCTTGAGATTCAGCATTGTGAGTTCGGAAAAGAAAGAAAGCGGCCGGGTTCATCCGACGTCCGACGTCCAGGCGCTAATTAACACACTTTTATCGCACGGAAACACAAAGCAGAAAGAACGCGGCTATTAAGACCACGTCGTGTTAACAACGGCTTTCTGGAGATTGACTTTCCGTGTTGCTAACATAAGCGCATCTGGGACTTGGGAGCGTTAAAGTGTTACGCTTAAAAGACTCTGACAACAGAAATCCATAGGAATGTGTATGTTTATAGCAATTGTGCCAATAGCAAAGCCTTTCTGAGTAAATGGAGTTCACGCCAACCCCGAACTGACCTCTTCTTCCTGAACTGGTGTTTATGTAGGAAGTTATTTTAAGTGTCATCTAAACATGCCTTAACGTCAGAAACCTCATTGAAACCGAGGTGGACAACAGCCAGGGATTTAGAGACCTCGGTGTCAAGGAGAAGGTCCGATGAGAGATTTAGGAGACGTTCCATTCGTCTGGATGACAGATTCATAAAAGCCTTGATGAAACTCATGAGCCGGGTCATGTCGAAGGGAACGGATGAATGTAACCTCGGGTTCTATTAAATATTATGTCCGCTAACAGATGCTAGGCCTGATTACACACGAGTGAGTGTATTTTTATTTGATGGAGCGCCGGTCCTCATGTACAGTGTATACGGTGCTTAGTGATCTTCAGTTCACAATAAAAAAAAAAGCCAAAACATACACTCGATTTGTTCTAGTATGATTTAAACCCCTTTAAACCGCACTTGTTTTAAATTCTGAATTCTGATTGGTTAAATATATTCATTCATTAATTCATTATCTACCGCTTATCCGAACTACCTCGGGTCACGGGGAGCCTGTGCCTATCTCAGGCGTCATCGGGCATCGAGGCAGGATACACCCTGACGGAGTGCCAACCCATCACAGGGCACACACACACTCTCATTCACTCACACACTCACACACTACGGACAATTTTCCAGAGATGCCAATCAACCTACCATGCATGTCTTTGGACCGGGGGAGGAAACTGGAGTACCCGGAGGAAACCCCCGAGGCACGGGGAGAACATGCAAACTCCACACACACAAGGTGGAGGTGGGAATCGAACCCCCGACCCTGGAGGTGTGAGGCGAACGTGCTAACCACTAAGTCACCGTGCCTAGCTGGTTAAATATAATTGATTGTAATTATTACCGTTTCTATAGTAACAGCTCTTTCTTACATGATCATTTCTTGCACTTTGTACTGTAACAATCAGAGGTACGGCATAACATCTGGGACCTGATGTGAAAAATCCTAGCAGTTTATCTCCCATGACAGCGATGCTAAGTTTCTCGACTTGAATATTGTCAGTGTGACTCTGATCCTCGTTAGCCTGCGGGCGAGAACGTACTCGTGAAATTAAAATTTTATGACTTCTTCCTTAAGATCTTATTAGTTGAACTAATTATTATTAACATATTATCATTTATGCTGCCGGCGATGAATTTAAGCGACTTCATGCTGCACGGCCAAACGAGGACTTTTAAGTAGTTTGAGAAATAAAAAGAACCGACGATGGATAAGTGAGTTTTTAGGGTCTGTGTATTGATCTGGACATTTCTCAATCCTGGAAAGCTCACTATCAATGATATCATGGATAACATCACATCCATACAAAAACGTTGGGCTCATGTTCGCCAACCAGCTGTTTTTTTTATTATTTATATAATAAGAAATGGTTTCCTTAGTTACTCATCCCTCAGTGCAGCATTGAACAGAACTAATTATAAACTAAGTACGTATTCACACATAATTAGAATAGAATATAATCTAATATAGTTAGTCTGGTGAAATGTAATGAGGAGAAAAAGATTGTGCACAGTTTATACACAACTATAACTATATACAGTCCGCATGATGTCTTGTTCCCGCCCACTCACTTTACTTCACTCGTTATTTATCTTTGTTAAGTATTTAATATTAATGTGTTGTTGTTTTTTTTTAACCAAGAAAGAGCAATTACAAGATTCTCTTGCCAGTTTAATCATTTCCAAAAAAAAAAAAGTGTGAAATGGGATCACAAGCCAAAAATCTATCAGCTGCTAAAACCAGCAGTGAAATGAGCAGCTTTGTGATTGGCTGATCAGATCATGCTTATTATTATTATTATTATTATTATTATTATTATTATTATTATTATTATTATTATTATTATTATTATTATTATTATTATTAATTTATTAATGCAGCTTCCAGAAATCTGCCTGCTTCTACACCTTGAGATGTCCAGAAGGGATCTAGAATGATCTTTAGAGAGAAAATCTCAGAGTCCTGAGCTTTTGACCAAGAGAGAGTGATATTACACACACACACACACACACACACACACACACACACACACACACACACACACACACACACACACACACACACACACACACAAAAGACAAGTGGAATAACACAACACAACCATCAACACAACACATCAGATGGCCAGTATAAACTATCCTCACATACACACACACACACACACACACACACACACACATTGTGGACACCGCAGGGATTTGTTATCACCTCTAACCCAAAATCACGTCGTTGTTCCTGGCCGTTGTCCTGGTAACCTGAAGAATTCTATTTTAACAAGTCCTCTGGGTTTCATTCATTTAGAACAGTGTGTGTGTGTTTGTGTGTGTGTGTGTGTGTGTGTGTGTGTGTGTGTGTGTGTGTGTGTGTGTGTGTGTGTGTGTGTGTGTGTGTGTGTGCTGTCCAGTGTATTACTTCCCCTAAAGACCTGCATATATTATTCCAGTGCTGACTTGTGGTCTGTTTTTAATCTGGTGTTAAATTTAAAAAACAAAAACACACAATACACAATACAGGTTACATACAACTACTTTAACACAAGTTATACACTGTAGCTCTAACACAATTTATGTACGGTAGCTTTAACACAAGTCACATACTGTCCTTTTAATGCGGGTTACACACTGTAGCTTGACCACATGTTACATACTTTTGTTTTACCACGTTACCTACTGTAGCTTTAATGCAAATTACGTATTGTTGCTTTAAAGCAATTTACATTTTGTTGCTTTGCTGTGTTACATACTGTCACTTTCACAGAAGTAACATACATTTGCTTTAACACAAGTTGCATACTGTTGCTTTAACAAAAGTTACATACCGTGTCTTTAACACAAATTATGTAGTCGCTTTAACAACAGTCACATACTGCCGCTTTAAATAAATACTGTAGCTTTAACTCAATTTATGTACTGTAGCTATGGGGAGGAAATCTTTTGTTGGTCGAATCTTTCTTCTTAACACTTAATTAATAATGCATAATTTTTCTAAACACATCCCTGTTGTTTAGCTTTATTAAATCACTTCCCTGTTACTTCAGTTCTTAGAACGAGGCTGTGATTTGTGTATTTTTCGTCTTCCCACGAAATGAATTTAGTCAGGTGAGTGTTAGAAAGAGTGCGAGACACAATG
>NC_062522.1:32488078-32500578 GCF_022655615.1 Tachysurus fulvidraco
AGACTGTAAATTACACTATGGAGCTGCATCACTTCCTTTGGGGAAAAAGTCACACTGGCAAATATGACGAGATAGTGTACACACACACACACACACACACACACACACACACACACACACACACACACACACACACACACACACACACACACACACACACACACACACACACACACACACAGGCAGACCATGGTGACCTAATTAATGGTCTCTTAATTTATCAGTACGATACACATCGTGTGATTCATTTGCATATGATGCTCTGTATGAAATGTTTTAGACTCTGATTCCATCCTGAACTTCCCAAGAAGATTATTTGTAGGTGTGTGTGTGTGTGTGTGTGTGTGTGTGTGTGTGTGTGTGTGTGTGTGTGTGTGTGTGTGTGTTTGTGCATGTGTGTATGTGTGTATTCCAGGGTGTATTCCATATTTCCAGGAATATTCCACAATCCATCTTCCATAAGCTCCCACGTTCCCGGGATTTGCTCCGGATTCACAGTGACCCTGAGCAGGTGTTTGCTCCAGATGAAAGTCTGAAACTTTTTAGCTCACATTCGAGTTGAGTCACGTTTAATTCATACCTCATTCATTTAATAAACCAGGATTACTGCTCTATTACCTTTCCATGTGATCTGGCCAGTCAGAGCCATGCTAGAAATCACATGTCTTTATCTTCCCGACACATGATGTTCTTTAGGAACTTTATTTTAATGTACGGTTGTAGAACCAAGCAGAAGAAAACGCTCATATAAAAAACAATGGTTATGTCAAGTTCAGTGGATAAATAAATCAGTTAAATGGCTGTTTTTTTGTCTTTCATTCTTGATGAAGCTCCTTTGGCGTCTCTCTGGAGATCTCTTCTGTCAGGAAGAAAAACTAGGTCCTTCTCTTTTATAGGAGCTTTAAATAAATCTGTTTTTTATTTCAAGCTCCATCTCTGGAAGTCGGAGCGATTCTTTTCCGTCAGTGTTCCAGCCTAATGTAGGGTAAAGTCACGAGACAGAACAGCTCAGGGGTAACAGATCACTGGGGGTGGTGGTGGTGGGGGTATTTATACTCGAATGAACCTATGTTCCCGCTCCGTGTTCTGTTTGAGGATAAAAGGTTTTTACTAGAATTACAAGCTGTTACTTCGAATGAGTCAAAAATTTGAGCTGATGTATGAAGTGAAATGGATTCTGCTGCTCACAGGGTCAGAGGCAGTTCTGAGAAAAGCATGAGAAAGCCAAGAAAACACCCCAGATGGAGGAGCAGGACAGGACAGGATGGATACAGTATGACAGTGTATTTAGTCAACAATTCTACTGAAATCTCCAGATCATCATGTTCAATGTTTAAAGGTTTCTGCTGATGTGCAAGTGTGCTAAACTTTATGTCCAGTGGTTGCAGATCGTTAGCAGGAATAGCCATTCGAGAGCTCGTTAGCAGCCATAGCAGTGCATTCACTGAAGTAATTTGGTCAGTTTGTTCGCTTGTTAACAGCAGTTAAAAAATAGTTCATTCAAATCTCTCATCTATATTTAGCAGGTTCACGCTAGTTCATGCTGGAAATATTTAAGAAGCAATAATTGCGAGGGGAGGCACGGTGGCTTAGTGGTTATCATGTTTGCCTCACACCTCCAGGGTTGGGGGTTCGATTCCCGCCTCCGCCTTGTGTGTGTGGAGTTTGCATGTTCTCCCCGTGCCTCGGGGGTTTCCTCCGGGTACTCCGGTTTCCTCCCCCGGTCCAAAGACATGCATGGTAGGTTGATTGGCATCTCTGGAAAATTGTCTGTAGTGTGTGAGTGTGTGAGTGAATGAGAGAGTGTGTGTGTGCCCTGTGATGGGTTGGCACTCTGTCCAGGGTGTATCCTGCCTCGATGTCCGATGACGCCCGAGAGGCACAGGCTCCCCGTGACCCGAGAAGTTCGGATAAGCGGTAGAAAATGAATGAATGAATGAATGAATGAATAATTATGAGGTGACAAAACTGAACACCAACGCAGTGTCTTAATTATAGCTTGTGTTAACCAGCTAGCTTGGTGCTAATAAAACCACCTACATGGCGGCGTCAGTGGGTTTACACTTCTGAGGAACATCGAATACAGAATAAGCGCTTCGAATGGACGAGAGCGTGAAGTGTGTCGAACGTGACAGTCAAATATTTCTAAACACCACCATGATGACTTCCTGTTTTACAAGAAGACATCAGCATACTGAATCAAGTCCTGTTAACTGAAGTCGTTTCTTGGAGCTAGCAGGCGCTGATGCTGGATAAGAAAATTTGCTCTTCGTATATAACACAATTGTATACTAAAGCTAGCGAGAATTTGATTTGAACTGAGATCGCATCACGTGCTTTTGACGTCTTCGTTCGTCATCGTCTGGGAAACTGCTTCTACCTCCTATTAGTAAAAAACACCAATGTAAGATGTGTTAATCTAATTATGATGTTATTATAAAAGGTTGTGTTTTGTGGGAGAAAAACACCGCACTGTTATCATCGTCGTCTCGGACGCGTCTCCTGCTGCTGACTCTTCTGCAGTCAAGGAGTTTTATTATTCGCTTTTTACTGATTACTGACGATCAAACACAAACAAGTTCTACAGTCTGGCAAACAAGAGCCGGTGGCATCTCTGGAGATGTTTTTAATGAACGTGTGCATGAATAAACATGTGTGTGTCTGTGTCTGTATTTATTCTCAACAGATCGTCATGGAAGGGAATCCATTAGCAAGAGTGCAGTTTCTCCTCGTTACGTTTTTTTATTCACGTCGTCGGCTGTACGTTAAATAAACAATAAATGAACAACACTCAGGAACAGCAGGACGTTTTCAAAAACGTCAATGTTAAATAAGTTCAAATGAAACTAAAGGAAAAATACTTTATTTACATCATAAATAATTCCGCAGATAATCAAATCTGTTTATGGATCAAATTAAGAATTCCTACAAACGAATAAATCAGAAGGTTTTTAAACCAGATGTTTATCTTAGCAATTGAAAAGAATTTGATTATGGTCAAATTGATTAGTTTTATTTATATATTTTATTAATTTTAATTTATAATTATAATTAAAATTTTATTCTAAACCAATTCTAAATATTTTAGCTAGTTTTCTGCTGATTTTTCCAGATTTCAAGCTATAAATCTTCTTGTTTTATTGGCAGATCATTTTCTAGATGCTTCCAGTGAGTGAAACGAGTCTTTCTGCCGTTAGAAGACGATTTCAAGCATGAAATTAGTTCACGTGTCAAAAAATACGTTTATGAGTCATAGATTCGGGTTTACTGATATCGCAGTAGGAAATACTTGAGACATTCGAGATCTTTTCATTTAGTTGAACTGAAGTTTTACTAAAAAGCTAAACTCAGTAGTCTTTTACACTATGGCTTCTGGATATGAATCAGTGAATCAAATTACAAATGATACGTGAATTGAATCAAATGATACACAATATTGGTATAAATTGCAGTAACTCCTAAGGTATGCAGAATAACTGACAGGATAACAGATCAGAACAAAGGTCCCAATTCACATAAATCCCCAACAGTGTGATTGATAAGAACAGTCTCTCTCTCTCTCTCTCTCTCTCTCTCTCTCTCTCTCTCTCTCTCTCTCTCTCTGTCTCTGTCCCTGTCTGTATTCTCTGCACGTCTGTGAATTTTCTCAGGATGATTATATCTGCTTCTTGCTTCTCTCTAAAATACCTTTCAAAATGCTATCTCACGCCTAAGTGCTCGCCGCTAACCCCGTCACGCAGAGAACGCCGTGTTCCTCTAGCCGTCAATCAAACCCGCTGAAGGGTAACATCACCGACCTGAAGGTTTCTGAACCCGTCTGTGTTCCTGGATTATCTCTGTTTCTGCTTCGGTTGAGTTAACCAGCTATCACTGCATCCAATTCAAGGTTTTTTGGATATCTCTCTCAGAGACACATCTGTCTGGACAGATCACTAATACTACCCATACAGTCCATATAATAAATCTATGCCCTCTTCTGTATCACTGTTCAGATCAGATTCAGGTGGAAGAACATGGCTAGTTTTTAACATGGCCGTAGAAGACTCTCTGATAAAAGCTCAAGACTTTCACAGATTTGATCCTGTGGAGCGACACGGTTATGTACCCTTTACATCACAGGCACCGTAAATGACAGTTTTATTCATTATTAACACTTTATTTTAAGTTGAGATGAGGAAGATGTCGTATTGATTTGTTATGCTAAATTTTCCCCCAAAAGTGCATCTGTAAAAATCTGTAATAACCGTTTACTTTGGAACTAAAGATACATTTTAGGTCACATGAAACATAATTGATCAGAGTGTTGATATCTTATCATTATATTGATCCACTGTGACCCCGACCAAGATAAAGTGCTTAGTGAGGATAAATGAATCAGTCACAGTGATGGTTAGGAAGCCTGCGGGATGAAGGAAGGTCATAAAGGTTAGCATGTGTTAATGAGACTGTGTGTTAATGAGACTGTGTGTATATGAGACTGTGTGTCAATGGGACTGTGTGTTAATGAAATTCTATGTTAATGAGACTGAGTCTTAATGGGACTGTGTGTTAATGGGACTGTATTTTAATGAAATTCTGTGTTAATGAGACTGTGTTATTTGGACTGTGTGTTAATGAGACTATGTGTTAATGAGACTGTGTGTTAATGGGACTGTGTGTTAATGAGACTGTGTTAATGGGACTGTGTGTTAATGAGACTGTGTGTTAATGAGACTGTGTGTTAATGAGACTGTGTGTTAATGGGACTGTGTGTTAATGAGACTGTGTGTTAATGGGACTGTGTGTTAATGGGACTCTGTGTTAATGAGACTGTGTGTTAATGGGACTGTGTGTTAATGGGACTCTGTTTTAATGAGATTTAATCAGGTTGAATTTGTGTTGTGTTGTGTGTTATTCTGATGCAAACTCATTAACAATGTCATGTCGATCCTCTCCTGCCATCTCGTGGACACACACACACACACACACACACACACACACACACACACACACACACACACACACACACACACACACACACACACACACACACACACACACACGCTTCTCTCCAGTGATTTTGGCCAGAAGTTGATGTACACGTCAGAGTGCAAGCCTGGAACTGGTAAGCGGACGTGTGCGATGACCTCAGCAGTTTGTGCGCATCAGCTGACGCTGGCAGACACCGGAAGACATGCAACGGAAGGTGGAGATGCCGATCAACGAAGGTAAAATGGGGGAATTC
Source organism: Tachysurus fulvidraco (assembly GCF_022655615.1). NCBI lineage: Eukaryota > Metazoa > Chordata > Actinopteri > Siluriformes > Bagridae > Tachysurus > Tachysurus fulvidraco. The sequence goes on from NC_062522.1 coordinate 32,493,303, forward strand.
ACGTATATTTTGCACGCCGGCGCGCGCGCACACACGCGGCACGTCTAATGATAATGAAGAGCGGATTAAACTCGTGTGCAGTCCTTTATTTCCCACTCGTTCCGTGGCGCACATGACATCCTGCCGCATGTAAACAGCTCGCTAGAATAATAACAGCGCATCTTTAATCCTGCTGTCATTACTACTGAGTGCTGACTGGGTTTAATACCGCTGTCATTACTACTGAGTGCTGACTGGGTTTAATACCGCTGTCATTACTACTGAGTGCTGACTGGGTTTAATACCCCTGTCATTACTACTGAGTGCTGACTGGGTTTAATCCAGCTGTCATTACTACTGAGTGCTGACTGGGTTTAATACCCCTGTCATTACTACTGAGTGCTGACTGGGTTTAATACCCCTGTCATTAATACTGAGTGCTGACTGGGTTTAATACCGCTGTCATTACTACTGAGTGCTGACTGGGTTTAATCCAGCTGTCATTACTACTGAGTGCTGACTGGGTTTAATCCAGCTGTCATTACTACTGAGTGCTGACTGGGTTTAATACCCCTGTCATTACTACTGAGCGCTGACTGGGTTTAATACCCCTGTCATTACTACTGAGTGCTGACTGGGTTTAATCCAGCTGTCATTACTACTGAGTGCTGACTGGGTTTAATACCCCTGTCATTACTACTGAGTGCTGACTGGGTTTAATACCCCTGTCATTACTACTGAGTGCTGACTGGGTTTAATACCGCTGTCATTACTACTGAGTGCTGACTGGGTTTAATACCCCTGTCATTACTACTGAGTGCTGACTGGGTTTAATACCCCTGTCATTACTACTGAGTGCTGACTGGGTTTAATCCAGCTGACATTACTACTGAGTGCTGACTGGGTTTAATACCGCACGTGCACCGCTGGTTTCCCTCTTGGTTCCCGTGATAATTAACCTTATAAAACGCAATTTATTCACTAAATAAGTGCAAATTCTAAACACATTAATAATACTGCACATAATATCCGATTACACATATTCATTCATTCGTATTCAGAACATAATCAGCTATATAAACCGGGCAAACCATGCACGTGGAGTAGTGCACTCTTATTATATTTACTAAATAATGCTTATTAAACGTTATAGCAAGTCTATGATGCGAAAAACACCCAAAAAACACTACACTCCGGTGTGAAACACGGGTCCATCACAACTCCGTTCCGTCTGCACGACCCAACCCGGACCGTTATCGGTGTGACACCGGTGTTTTATATAGCGATAAAAATCCAATACTTGTGATTAAAATGTTTAATTAAAAAAACTCTACAAGTTTCCCTTTGTAAATAATTCAAAATTAAATTATAATAATTGTATTTAATAAATTCGTTATATACTATTATTATATTAAGTTATTATATGTTGTTTTATGTTGTATTGGACACAAGTTTCCTTAGTTAACATACACATATATTTTATATTTGTGTATAAAAATGTGATAATTTTTTTCTAATTTGGTTAAGAGTTAACAGTTACTAAAATTTATTTATAAATGTTGATGTTTAAAGCATAATTATACAATAACTAAATTGTGAGTGTGTAACTAACTAGCTAGCTAGCTAGCTAGCTAGCTAACTAACTAACTAATTTAAATAAATAAACAAAGATAAATGTACTTTATTCACAGACTCTTGTTTGAGAACCACAATTATCTAGTAAGAAAACTTGCTAGATTTGTGCTAACCACGCTGTCAGTACTGCGGAGTATACATTATCCTATACTATTTATCATGTAGTGCTTTACTTTTCTATTGATTTGATATGTAATAAATATAACATAGGTCTGTTTGATGTTGTGAAATGTTCATGAGATAACTCTACAGTTTTTTCTTGGTCTTTGTACCAAACACTGTTAAATGTTAAATAAGTGTGTCATTCACCAGAGGTGAATAATTTGATATTTTTTTATTGGTCAAATAAAACTATTCCAGGATTCTCCATCGCTGGCCCCTCAACCACCCCTCGGAAGCGGCAGGTGCGTTTCTCCGCCCGCCACGACATCCTGCTCCTGCGTGAGGTCATAGCTCAGAACCCGTTTACCTCGAAGGAGTCAGGACGGATCTGGGCTCGTGTGGGCGAGATCGTTACTGCGGCGCTGCAGGATGAGAACTTTGAGGTGGATGGACGCAGATGCAGGGAGAGAACTATGCTGCTGCTGGACTACTACAAAAAGCAGGACTTTCCCAGCCTGCGCAGGTTAGCAGGAAATGTATTTGATATAAATGGCAAGGAATAAAATATCGATTATCAGCATTGATTCTTACAACAGCATGACAAAAATTATAACGCTGTGCTTACATTGTGTTAACAATATCATTTGGACAATATACTGGGTGACTGTAAAAAAGTTAATTGCATAAAAAGTACAAACCAGAATGCACTTTTTCTGGAAAACTCCTACCAGACATTTCTGGATGAGTGAAACATGTAATAAACACGTTATGTCATCTTCTTGATGTTTAAATCAAATTGAAAAAATTAACAATATCATGTAACTGTGTTGAGGTTCGGCACAGAGAGGCTCTATGCTCAGAAGGAGGATCTTCTGCATGAGGTTCTAGAGCTTGAGGCAGAGAAAAACCTGATGGCAAGTGGTGAAGGGAAATACCAGGATGGAGAGATGAAGAAGAGAACACTGGAGGAGCTCACATTGCCCGAGCCGGACAAACCCACTGTGCTTCCAGTCACGGCAGCGGTGCCTACAGGTGAGGAGACGATTGCACGTATAAACTGACTAAAGTCTAGCACTATATGTGAAAACCCTCTAATAAATAAAGATCATCTAATGCAGTGTCTGGTTCTTTGGAGCCGGAGGAACAAGAGGACCTGGTCGAGCTGTCTGCACCCACAGCCAAGCGGCCGTGCCAGTGCTGCTGCCAGACGTACTCAGAGATCCTGAGCTTCCTAGAGAAACGCTCAGAAGCCGAGCAGCGGCTGCGTGAAGAGGAGATGGCGCTCCGAAGGGAAGAGCTTGAGATCCAGAGAAGCAAAATTGCTCTGGAACGTGAACGACTCGGTGCTGAGAGGAAGGAACGTGAGCGGCGCTTTGAGCTGGAGAGCCAGGAGAGGCAAGTCATCCTCGACCTGCTCAAGGAGAAAGTTCTCAAGAGCGAAAAGAATTCTGAGTGCTGACTTTCAGAAAAAAAACTCTGCTACAGTTCCGGTAGCTTGGACTCATTTTGCTAACCTGTTGCTAACTTTCTCCTCACAAACTCTTCTTCTTTTTGCTCAAGAGTTTGTAGAATTAATTCTATCAAGTAATAGCTGTTTCAAATACTTAAAAAATTGGACATTGTACATAAATTTGGAATCTAAATGTAGTATCTAGCTAACATCTAGCTAGTGATTGGCTAAATATTAATTTATAGATTGTAGCACTTTAAAAAGGCCACATCCCAAACACTAGTGCTCACGTTTATGGCTGGGGTTTTACAACAACAACATCTTAGTTATTTTCTAACGAAAACAAATAATTAAGACTAAAAACCCACCAAATCAAAATTTTGAAATTAAATGTATTACATGACAATTTAATAAGAATTCAGTACAAAATTTTAAAACCATATAAGTAATTAAGGACATATAATGATCTAAAATATATTCTATCCACAAAATCTTATTTATCACATTTAGCCCAGCTTGAGTTTTTATTTGAAGTGAATTATAACAAATCATGGTCGTCGCTAAAACACACAATTGTTGCACAAATTACAAATCCTGAGCAGCTAGTCACTAGCATTTTTCATGCTAGTATTTCAGGACTTTAAACACAAACGTCCTACAAACGTAGCTACGTTTCCCTTTTATTTCTGTTAAAGAGAGTTAACGAATTGTAGAGAATTGTAAAGCGTAAGCTAGCTGATAATGTCGTTCTATACACCAGACAAATGAAACAGAAATCCTCACACGGTTTTATTTTTCTCAGTGGTGTAACGACCTTTTAGTAAAACATCTGCGTAAAGTTCTTAAAAAGGAATGCTTTACAACTTATCTGATATAACCGATTCGGTTTATGTAGTGATTAGCAGGAAATGACGAATCTTTAGCTAGCATTGCTCTGGAAACCTTAGCTAGCTATGCTAACAGAGCGAAGTGAGAATACCAATTTTGCACCTTTACGATTATTAGTATTATTATTGTTATTGTTATTATTATTTTATATTATTTAGCACAAATTGTGTTGTTTTAGAATTTCAAATACTTGTAGCAGAAGAATAAAGAATTTGGTCATATATTCTTAAGAATAGTCTTTAAAGTTTGCTAAAAAATTGATAAAAGTCTATGGGGGACACTTACTTTCACCCAGCTGTGGAAATCTGTGAAACTTATGTGTGACATTTCTGTGTGTTAAATTCTAAACTATAGTGTTTAGGAGACAAGGACATGGGCGTCTCTGGGTCAAAAAGGATGGAGCTCAAGTTCGGAAAAAAAGTTAGTTGGCTTTAAAGATAACTCTGTTTCCAACAGCATTGTGCTAGCATTAGCTAGCTAGATGTAGTTCATGTAAAATACCCCTCTAACAGGGGTAATGCTAGCTAATGCTAGGTAATGCTTTTTTTAAGGCCAAGTTTACTAGCGCATGAGCATAATGTTATGCAAACAATTCTATTGTGTACATAATATCAGTAGCCAAGCTTGTTAGCAAGCTAGGAAACATTGGGCTAATTAATTTATTTATTTGTTTAATAATAACATTAACGTTATTAACCAGCAGCTAAGTTTGTCATGTTTGTAAATCATTTTATTTTATTTTATTTATTTTAAGAATAACTGTCAAAAAAGAGTGAAGAAAAAAAAATGATAGAACATATTTAACGTATGGTGATGATGTCAAATGATCGTTTGTTATTAAACTTAAGCCCCGCCCTCCTTGACGTTGCAACACTCACTATTCAGCAGATTCAGGACTCATTTAAATGCTGTAATGTCGTTGCAAGTTGTTGTTTTTTTTGTTTGTCTTATTTTTGTTTTAATTAAAAATCCAACTGTTGCTGCATGACGTAAATGACTTTAAGGATGTACAATCACAATTTTTTGGGTTTGGAAGCTGCTGTAGATGTAAAGTTTGTTACATTTGTCTGATTCTCTGTACAGTCATATGTTTGGTGTAAAACGATGCAAATACCTCGTCATGCATCTCGTAGCCAAGTCTTTCTTACATTTCCCCCCATGTCTTTGTTGCACTCATAGAGTTGAAGTGACTTCCTGGTGAAAAGCAATGTTAATTATATAATATTGACGAGAATATTCCAGGTCTTCGCTTGTACGTATTTTTAGTGATATTATTTTTGCTAAATGAAAATTAAAATAATATGATACTACTGAGATGTAACATGCTGTAGAATTATTTGGATTACACAGCTTTATATTATGAATAAAAGTTTGAATAATTGCTTTGCATTCTAGATTCTGGTTCATTTAATATGAAGGCTTGGGGCTGATTGGCACAGTGACGTTACTGAGCCTTAAATCTCAATTTACAATTACAATTGGTCATTTCAATAGACAAAGTACAATTTGTAACAAGCAAGTGTAACATGTAAATGAAGAAAGAACCTCGAGCAGAAACCACCAGGAGGACCGGTCCTGCTTTCTTCTGCTGCACCAGTCATAGTTTTGGAGAAGTCAGGAGGTCTGGTAGGTGGCACACAGGTCGACTGGGTAAACAGTACGGCAACGGTAATGTGTTTGCAGATTGTTGTCATACTGCTGCACCCAGGTGACTGAGTACGGCTTTCAACCAGGGACCTTCATACATGCTGTGGATCTCGCTTTTTTTGTCCTATGAGAATAAATTTTGTGAAGGGAAATGATTTACTTTTTTTATTTTTTTATTTTTATTTTTTTTATTTCTAAACAATTGTCATAATTTGTTTTTGAGACAAAATATGATTAAAAAAATCTCAAAGAACTTTCCTTGAAGTTCAGAGTAACATTTTATTTTTATAGATTGAATAATAAAGCTAACTCCAGCTTTCATGAGAACATTTTCTCATGTTCTAAGCCCCAGTGGCTGGTTGACCCCCTCAACACTACCCCCCTCACAATACCCAACAGCCCAGTGTCATCTGTGGAGGCCTTCGTTTCTGGGCACTACCATTTCCCAAGACCTGAAATGGCATTGCAACATAAACTCCATTATTAAAAAGGCCCAGCAGAGGATGTACTTTCTACATCACTTAAGGAAGTCTGGTCTGTCACAGGAGCTGTTGATGCTGTTCTACACTGCAGTCGTTGAATCTGTCCTGTGCACATCCATCCATCACCATCAGGTTTGGTACAGCAACAAAACAGGAAAGGAACAGACAGCAACGCACAGTAAATACAGCAGAAAAAATAACTGTCCCCCCCACCCCCATTTATGTCTGTATAGTATTGTATAGTATAGTGTTATTTATGTGTGTATTGTATAGTATAGTGTTATTTATGTGTGTATTGTATAGTATAGTGTTATTTATGTGTGTATTGTATAGTATAGTGTTATTTATGTCTGTCTTGTATAGTATAGTGTTATTTATGTCTGTCTTGTATAGTATAGTGTTATTTATGTGTGTATTGTATAGTATAGTGTTATTTATGTGTGTATTGTATAGTATAGTGTTATTTATGTGTGTGTGTATAGTATAGTGTTATTTATGTGTGTATTGTATAGTATAGTGTTATTTATGTCTGTACTTTTGAGAGTCACAAAAAGCTGGGACTAAATTCCTTGTGTGTGTCAACACACTTCTGATAATTCTGATTCTGATTTTTTATTTGAATTGCTGTTTTTTAGATTATTTATTTATTTATTTATTTATTTATTTATTTTAAAGATTTATTAGTTACAAATATTTTTCCAACCACTTTTCTTCCATTCTGTAAAAACTGAAAAGAAAAAACAGAGTCGTTGCGACATGTGATGTTTATTTGACACAAAGGTGCCAATAAAAACACGAGAAAGACCCGATTGGTTCAAACCTCTCCAGCCTTCACCGCCCCTCGTGCTTCTGTACTCTAATCCGATTGGCAGATTACAATGCCAATCATATCCCTGTGGGCGGGGCTATAAGCGAGCTGGCTCTCTTTCCGACCGCATTGCAACAAAGTTTACAGTGATACAAAAATACCGCGAGCGCTTCTGTGCAATTTAAACGCTTTAGTCGCGCGTGAGGTTCATAATCCGGTTCGTAATCCGGTAGCATTCTGATGTAGTTTCCATGCAGTCGGTTTAAGTTGTCGGAATAGATCGAA
>NC_062522.1:32508078-32523078 GCF_022655615.1 Tachysurus fulvidraco
CTGCAGTGTTAATGTTACTGTAGTGTTAATGTCACTCTAGTGTTAATGTCACTCTAGTGTTAATGTCACTTCAGTGTTAATGTCACTGTGCTGATTGTTTAATATTATTGTTGTATATAAACCGGAGCCTTTACACAGTCTCCTGTCGTTACAACTCGCTCTGATCTTCTTTCTTCTCTGAACTTTCACACACAGTGTTAATGTCACTACAGTGTTAATGTCACTACAGTGTTAATGACAGCTAAAAGTTCCTTTCTTACTTTTCTGACATTAACATTTTTCTTCTGCTTTTGTTCCTCTTCAGATCCCCGACTTCAGAAACGCTGTCATTGTGGCAAAGTCACCGTCAGCTGCCAAAAGGTAAGTCACAGGTGTGCAGGTGTGTGGCAATGTGCAGTAGTGTACTGTGAGCTTATTTATTCAGCGTGTGTGTGTTTGTCTGTCTGTATGTGTGTGTTCCTCTGTGTGTGTGTGTTCCTCTGTGTGTGTGTGTTCCTCTGTGTGTTTGTCTGTGTGTTTGTCTGTGTGTGTGTGTGTGTGTGTGTGTCTGTGTGTTTGTCTGTGTGTGTGTGTCTGTGTCTGCACATACAACTGTTCAACTGTCTGTGTGTGTCCATCGGTGTGTGTGTGTGTCCTTGTCCGTTGATGTGTGTCCTTGTCCGTTGATGTGTGTCCTTGTCCGTTGATGTGTGTGTGCACATCTGAATGTCTGTGTGTGTGTCTGTGTTTGTTCATGTGTGTGTCTGTCGGTGTTTGTGTGTGTGCGTTGAATGTCCGTTGATGTGTGTCTGTGTCCACTGATGTGTGTGTGTGCGTGTGTGTGTATGTGTGTGTGTGTGTGTGTGTGTGTATAGAGCTCAGTCATACGCCGAGCGCCTGAGACTGGGTCTTGCAGTAATCCACGGTGAAGCTCAGTCCGAGTCTGATCTGGCTGACGGTCGACACTCACCTCCGGCGATCAGACCCTCGTGTGGACCTCCGGGCCTCGAGCTGCCGTGTAAGAAAGGCATCTTTATAAATCTGTAGAAATCCTGTGTGACGAAACGAGTAAAGCGAGCTGTTGTGAGGTAGAAAGCGACACCATGATGATATGTGAAGTTAACAATGTTGTGTTTGTGTAAACTGGTTAGTTAAATCCAGACGATGTGATTGTGTGGACTGTCCTATTCTGCTCTGACTGAGTGTTTATCCACATGCTTTATTTAACCAGTCCTCCTCCTTTATCTGTCGGCCGCACAGGGAAATACCGAGCTCCGTTCCCTGGCATCGAGCTTCCAAGTACGGAGCTGAGCTTCTCCTCTGCTGTGTGCTACAAATGCATGACCTGCTGCAGTCTGTGTGTTTGGCTTTAGGGCTGTTCTTTCTGTCTCTCTTCATATTTTAAGCCTGACGTATGTACAGTGTTCAGGTTTCTTTTTTTTTTTCCTGCCCGTGTGCCCAAAACCACACCCCATGAATCTACGGTGGCCTTCGTAGGCCAAACGCGACCGTAGATCCACTTCTAGAGTAGACATTTTTCAGGACCTACGATACTTCGACATCCTGCAGGCCGCAAATCGCTGGTTTTATTTTCTCACGGTGAGGAACGGCCAATAAGAATCAGGCAGGGAATCAAAGCCGCGCCCGTATTTAAAGTCGGCAATTTTGCTTCTACGAGAAATAAGAAGAATAGTTTCTTTACAGTTCTTCAGGTCACACGACTGACCACGCCCACGTGAGAAGATGATATAATGTGATTACTCCCATTAACACAAACAAATCGGTGCTGACAAACAGATGAAGAAAGTACAGCGACTTTAAAAACATCTGTAATAGACTTTAGATTTATTTGTTTATTTAGTCTTTATCTTGTATCTTGTCAGTATTATTTATAAAATCATTGCACGGATTTATTTTTTAATTACTATAAAAGTATCAGACTGACAAGGGGCGGAGTTAGGTGAGACAGTGGGAGTGTCTTAAACATCCGAATCGCAGTTTGCTGAACTTTTCTCAGCCAAATATCGTCCTCGTAACGATGACGTCGCATAAGCTTTTCATTTATTTATTTATTTATTTTTATCATGTCCGGTTATTTATACATAGATGAAATTAAATGAAATGTTTTCAAGGCGATGAGCTAAAAATCTCCGGTCTTTATCCTGCTTTACTTTCGATCATTTCGTTTTACTTCCTATTCATCTTATCTCCATCATTATGTCAGTAAAACCTGCTTAAAAAGTTCCCTCACGTTTTAGAAACCCAAACAGATCGGAAGAACTCGAAATATTTCCTTCATGCAAACTAATAGACTTGCGTTGTTTACTTTTGTTTGTTTGTGTCGGATGTCTTAAACCAGGATGTGGTGTGAGTTCTCAGCGTGGTTTGTTGAGGTGTAACTGGATTTTATTGGAGTTTATTGTTGGATTTTAATGGGGTTGGAGAAGGTGATGGAAAAAACTTCACACACACATACACACTCTAAAACCACACACGAATTTGGAAATCTCCTTTATTATTAAATGGCTAATCCTGGAGCAGTAGTGTGTGTGTGTGTGTGTGTGTGTGTGTGTGTGTGTGTGTGTGTGTGTGGGTTTAGGCATAAATCACCTGTTTAAGCCACAAGTTTATTCTCATTTCATTTTGCTGTTCCCGTGCAGTGATGATGGCTAAGGAGAAGCCGCCCATCACCTTGGTGGGAGACGTCGGGGGTCGAATCGCCATCATTATTGTATGTATCATTCTCATCCTAGTGCTAGTGTTTTATTGTTGTACAAACTGCCTTTATATCTTATAGAATGTTACTTATTATTTTAATATCGGGATTTCTTTTCGCAACGTATTTTTTTTTTTAACTCTATGTGTAATGGCAGAGTCACACCACTAGAGGGAGACAAGAGTTATTTATTTAGTTAAGAAATCGAAGATTTGAGTTTATACAAATCAGACAGTTTCTACATGTGTTTTCACAGAGATATAATTTTTTTGCAGTTATTAATCTTCAAAATCATTCAGAGAAATTTAATTAAACAAATTAAATAAAAAAAACAACTAATTGGTGAGAAAAATGGAAACTCTTTCAGTTCATTTACAAAAATAATGTAGGTGACATGAGTGAAGCAGTTCCGCTGATAAGATGTTAATTCATTATTATGAATAGTTAGTAGTAATTATTAGTTACTCATTAATAATAAATTATAATTGTGTATTAATGTAATTAGAGCTTGTGTGTCATTAAAGCATTAAAGCATTTTAAGAAAATTTGATGTGGATATATATTTTAGGATGACATCATCGATGACGTGGAGGATTTTGTAGCTGCGGCGGAGATCCTGAAGGAGAGAGGAGCGTATAAGATCTACGTCATGGCAACTCACGGTTTGCTCTCGGCCGACGCCCCGCGCCTCATCGAGGAGTCGCTTATAGACGAGGTGAGGAAGCTTTCCTGCTGCGCTGATGAGTAACGACGCTGGTGTGAAGGTGAAACTGTGTAGTTTGAGCTACAGTATAGTTTGTGCTAAACTTCGAGCTGCAGACAAATTAGCGAGTCAAACTCTGGCAAGCAATAAAGGTAGAAATAAAGGATCCTTCATGTTCGTGTTCAGCTCTGAGGTAATGATCGTATCTCTGCTTCATCACACAGGTGGTGGTGACCAACACCGTCCCCCATGAGCTCCAGAAGCTTCAGTGTCCCAAGATCAAGACGGTGGACGTCAGTATGATCCTGGCCGAAGCCATCCGCCGCACCCATAACGGAGAATCCATGGCGTACCTGTTCCGCAACATCACCGTGGATGACTAACGGCACGAGAACGAGCACAACGAGTCTTCACGCTGATCCAGGACCAGTCTGGGTGCTTTCCCTGTGGTGCTGGTGGCTTATCTTATGGTTTCAGTGGGTCTGGTTTTATCGAAAGAATAAATAAATAAATAAATAAATGAAAGCAGTATGTATGGAGATCTGCCTCACTCAGGAAGCTCAGGCTCCTTCCATCTGTCTGATAAGGGAGGAGGAGAAGAGAAGGAGAAACACTACATGTAGAACACTACATCATTCCGTGTGTGTTGGAGAGAGCAGTGCTCTAACAGTGTTATACTCACTTGTGTGTGTGTGTGTGTGTGTGCGTGTGTGTGCGTGTGTGTGTGCGTGTGTGCGTGTGTGTGCGTGCGTGTGTGTGTGCGTGTGTGTGTGCGTGTGTGTGTGCGTGTGTGTGTGCGTGTGTGTGTGCGTGTGTGTGTGTGTGTGTGTGTGTGCGTGTGTGTGTGCGTGTGTGTGTGCGTGTGTGTGCGTGTGTGTGTGTGTGCGTGTGTGCGTGTGTGTGTGTGTGTGTGTGTGTGTGTGTGTGTGTGTGTGTGCGTGTGTAATACATGCAAATTTCACCTCTTCTTATGGTGGCATGTATAAAAATGATGGACCAATAAATCGAGAAAAATGACACAGGTTTCTTTCTACGTTTTATTTTCGTCTTTAATCTTCTGACAATTTTTACATATTTACAATTTATACAGCTTTTGACCAGCAGCCAAATAAATACAATAAAATTATAATAAATTTATCCTATAAAATATTTTTTATTCAGTATGTTTGTATAAAATATATGGACATGAAAACATCTACATCAGGTCATTTCTTTCACCACTACGATGTTCACTTTACTGTTTTTCAGCCGTTGACATGGCGACCAGATATGAACAGTAAAAAAATTCACCTGGTGGAAAGTTTGCAGGTCTTCCATTGACTCTATACTTGACCTTTGACCTGTGATTTCACAAACTCGACCCTTCACGTGTCTTGTGAGTCGACTGAAAACAAGAATTTCACACTGAACTTTCCCTCATGTTGATATGGATGTGATGGATGGATTAATGTAGAGAATTGTGTAGATTGATACAGTGATGGATGGATGGATGAACAGGTAAACAGGTGAATTATGGATAGATGGTTAAATGTATAAATGTGGATCTGGATGGATGGATGGATTGATGGATGGATATCTGACTGGATCAGATGGCTAGATGGATGGATGGGAGCATAAACAGATGGTGGATGGATGGATGGATGAATGAATAAATACAGTAGATGAATGGTTGGATGTCTAGATGTACTGATGGATGGTGGCAGATTGGCAGACGAATGAATGTATGAATAGATTATACTGATGAATGGATTGGAATGTAGAGGAATGGCTGCATATATAAATGAATGTGCTGATGGATGGATGGAGATGCAGATGGATGGATATATAAATCATATATAAAACTACATATATAATCACTGGGTTCTTATATGAATTGATGGATGGACAGATAAATATACTCATGGTTGAATGAACATATGAATAGACGGATGGATGGATGGATGAAGAGATGAAAGACTTTGATGGAAACACCACTTGTCTGTTGCGGTACAGATACCGCGTCAGATGTAGACGATCAAAACGACAATAAAAGCGTTCTGACTCGACTCGAGGTCTGATGCTACACCAAAACAGATCAGATACCTCCGGCGGTTTGAGGAAATCAGACTTCCTAAAGTCCTCAGAATTGCAGAAGTTCCACAGCTCTAAAAAGTTAGCGGAAGTGTGAAGGGGAATTTCCCTGATGTGCGTAACAGAGGTTTAAGATAGACGTATTACACGCAGCTCAGGATAAACACATGACATGATGTTGTGAGGTCACACACCACTGACCCCAACACGTCAGAGCTAATCATGTAGTGGCGTCGTGTCTGAGACGCTGTACTTGTTCTAAACTCCGCAGGGTTCATGAAAGCTGCTGTGGAGCTTGGACCAAGTCCAGAGGCAAAGACCGTTCTCATGTCATCCATCCATCTAGTTACTAACGTGTATTATTTAATTTATCTGCTTGCACAAGACTCGTTTACTTACACAATCGTTTAATCACTGACACATCCATCTATTCATTCATTCATTCATTCATTCATTCATTCATTCATTCATTCATTCATTCATTCATTTGTAAAACATAATTATTTCATCGCTTCACGTTTTCTCCACTGGTGAAGGTGTCAGTATCTGTAAAACATAATTAATTCATCCATTCACACAGTTCTTCACTTGTCTAAGATCATTCATTCGTTCATGCATTCATCCAACATTTCTTATTCATTCATTCATTCATCTTTCCAATTGTTACATACAAAAAAAGAATTCATTCACATTTATTTTTCTAAAATGATTCAACAATGGATCGATTCATTCATTCATCAATTCATTCATTTATTTATTCATTCGTTCGTTTGTAAAACATCATTTTTTCATCTCATCACGTTTTCTCCACTGGTGAAGGTGTCAGTATCTGTAAAACAATTAATCCATCCATTCACAGTTCTTCACTTGTCTAAGATCATTCATTTGTTCATGCATTCATCCAACAGTTCTTATTCATTCATTCATTCATTCATTCATTCATTCATTCATTCATTCATTCATTCGCCCTTCCAATTGTTACATACAAAAAAATAGAATTCATTCACATTTATTTTTATAAAATGATTCAACATTTCATTCATTCATTCATTCATTCATTCATTCATTCATTCATTTATTCATTTACACACCCCCGTTTGTGTTAATACAGTTACAGTATATATTCACCCATTCGTACCTGATTAATCATTAATTCATTCCTCTATTCATTTACTCACAAGACGATTTGCTTTTAGATTTGTTCATTCATGGTTTCATTCATCCATTCACATCTTCTGTAAAACTAATACTGTATATATTCCTCCAGTCACTCATCCATATCCTTATGAAGCTTATTTGTTCATCAGTTCATATCGTACCTTTGTTTACTCCTGAAAAATGAGTAAATTCACATTCACTCATTCACATTTAAGCCCTAGAGCAGGAGTAACGATGAAGTCCTTCATTTACTTATGAAAGATTATCTGCTTGTATTATTATTTTTATTATTATTATTATTATTATTATTATTATTATTATTTGATCATTTATTCCATCTGTGTATTCTGTATCTGTACAAAATCATTTATTTATTTATTTATTCTTTCATTCAATTTTTACAAAGTTTTATACAATTAATTCATTCACACATTTTTCACTTCTCTTATTTAATCATCTGGTTCCAATAAGGATGAAATTCACCTCTAGAACGTTTCAGAAAAAGGTAGAATAACAATCCAGTGTTGTGTAAAACTCACAAACTCTTACACAAGTTGTGTGTTTTCTTATCAAGCTATTCAAGTTACTCCTAAGACCTGTGTTAAACATGTCAGACTGACACTTACCTGAGACTGAGGCAGGGTGGAACGTCTCTGTACTGCACCGTGTGACTGAGGCGTGCGTGTGTGTGTGTGTACTGCACTGACAATGAGGCATGTATATGTGTGTGTGTGTGTGTGTGTGTGTGTGTGTGTGTGTGTGTGTGTGTGTGTGTGTGTTAGCATGAACCAAAGAGGAACTAGCCAGCAACCGACTCGTGGCAACTTCCTCGTGTGAAACACTGTGCAGCTATCAGAGCTGAGATGGGAAACGGGAAACACACCGACAAGGACGGCTTTGTGTGTGTGTGTGTGTGTGTGTGTGTGTGTGTGTGTGTGTGTGTGTGTGTGTGTGTGTGTGTGTGTGTGTGTGTGTGTGTGACATATAAGGAAGTGTGTGTATGCCATTTAAGGCAATCAAACTCGACCTGTATGTGTGTCTGTGTCGTTACATGATGTGTGATTAGAAATTCTTAAATTTACATTATTTCAAAAACAAAAACAACAAATAATCCTAGTGATTGAACCCGACTTTGGTCATATTGATGTTTATATTTTTAATTTTATGATTATAAAAGAGAAAAAACAAAGCGTTCAGGAAATTGCTAGATGTCATTTAATATAATACCAAATAATACCAAATGACACACAGCATCAACCCGATGTTCTGCCGTGAGGATAAAACCAAAAACAAACAAACAATTTATCACATTACATGTGAAGCACTGGGTGGGGGGGGGGGGGGGAGGGGGGGGAGGGGGGGGGGGGAGGGGGGGGGACACCGGTGGCTTAGTGGTTAGCACGTTCACCTCACACCTCCAGGGTTGGGGGTTCGATTCCCACCCCCCACCTTGTGTGTGTGGAGTTTGCATGTTCTCCCCGTGCCTCGGGGGTTTCCTCCGGGTACTCCGGTTTCCTCCCCCGGTCCAAAGACATACATGGTAGGTTGATTGGCATCTCTGGGAAATTGTCCGTAGTGTGTGAGTGTGTGAGTGAATGAGAGTGTGTGTGTGCCCTGTGATGGGTTGGCACTCCGTCCAGGGTGTATCCTGCCTCGATGCCCGATGACACCTGAGATAGGCACAGGCTCCCCGTGACACGAGAAGTTCGGATAAGCGGTAGAGAATGAATGGATGAATGAACATGTGAAGCACTTTTGGATGTAGGATAAATGACGTAATACTCCTCACTGTGAGATATTGTCTGCAGTGTGAAGTTAGACAGGAGAAAACAGTGACTTCCTCTTTCACGTTATTAATCATAAATGTCACCCAGGAATAGAACGACTCAGAGTTTCACACTAGAATAAAGAATCAAACTTGTGTTGTTATAGGAAACTGATCCAGGACAGGGGGCTGTGATACTGTACAACCTGACACACAATACACTACGTTAAAATGGTCATGTTACTGAAGTACATGAAGTACATGATTTTTTGTCCTGCACTGTCTTTTGTCCTGCACTGTCTTGCTTGTCTTGTCCTGCACTGTTTGCACCAGGTTGCACAGTTGCACTTTATGTGGCTAAGACTACTTACATGTCCTTAGCCCTGTCTTTGTTTTATGTAGCACCTTGATCCTGGAGAAACATTGTCTCATTTCACTGTGTACTGCAACAGCTATATATGGTTGAAATGACAATAAAAAGCTTCTTGACTTGACTTGACTTCTTGAAGTGTAGACTGTTCTGTCCTGAATATTTCACTTTACCGCTGTCTGTTACAGAGCACTGACACCGGAGAGTCCTGTGCCAGTGTCAGCCATGTTAAAGAAACATCTTCTTCATTAATATGTTGAATGTCTATCAAACTTAAGAGTTACAAAAGCAAAAGCTGGTGATTTTTTTATCGTAATAATGAGTAAATGGAGCCCCTGGAAGGTTTTACTTTTGATTCATCTGCCCATAGAACATTATTGCAGAACTCAACTGATTCACCTGATTAAATGATTCCCCTGATTCAACTGATTCAACTAATTTTCTTGATTTAACTGATTCCCCTGATTCACTTGACTCAATCTATTCCCCTGATTCAACTCATTACCTTATTTCAACGGATTCAACAAATTTTCCTGATTAAATGATTCCCCTGATTCAACTGATTCAACTAATTTTCCTGATTTAACTGATTCCCCTGATTAAATGATTCCCCTGATTTAACTGATTCCCCTGATTCAACTGATTCAACTAATTTTCCTGATTTAACTGATTACCCTGATTCAACTGATTCCCCTGATTCACTTGACTCAATTAATTCCCCTGATTCAACTCTTTACCCTATTTCAATGGATTCAACTCATTTTCCTGATTTAACTGATTCGGCTCATTCCTCTAATTCAACTGATTCTCATGATTCAGCTGCTTCTTTTGATTCAACTGATTCCCTGATACAACTCCTTACCCTAATTCAACTGTTTCAAATAATGTTACTGATTCAACTGGTTCCCCTGAATCAACTGATTCCCCTGACTCAATTGATTCCCCTGATTCAAATGATTCCCCTGATTCAACTGATTTGCCTGACTCAATTGATTCTCCTGATTCTTTACCCTATTTCAAAGGATTCAATTCCTAATTTTCCTAATTTAACTAATTCCCCTGGTTTGACTGATTCATCTGATTTGACTCATTCCTCTAATTCAACTCATTCTCCTCGCTTAACTGATTCCCACAATTCAACTCATTCCACTGATTCTACTGACTCAACTAATTCTTCAACTGAATCTCGTGATTCATCTCATTACCCTATTTCAACGGATTCAACTCATTTTACTGATTCAACTGACAACTGACTTTCTATATATTACTAAAGTATAATTTGACCAAATAGAGTGTAATAGTTTAGATAATCTCACAAATGTATAAATGTAAATGCATACATGAAAATGTAAACAAATTATAAATATATATATATAAAAAAAAAATCTTCGGTGTCCATTATATAGATATTTATGTACGCTGACGTGATGTTACCACCAGGGGGCAACACCGACTAACAAAATCAGTTAGAACTCTTATCGCAGGATCATTTATCACATGACCAGACTTGACCTTTCTCAAACAGGAAAACAGTAAAATCAAGACAATTCAATGTCCATCATAAAATTTATGTATGAGACTAAAATCTATTCTATTAAATCTATCAATCCCATATACTTAACTCCTAACATGCAGAGTCCCCTGTTCCCCACCATGGTGCAGTGCATCGAGAGTTTCCATCATTTGTTGTTGTTGTTTATAAACTATATTGGACATGCTAACCTAAAGCACAGAACACACAGCAAACGAGGATTTTAAAAAAGTACAATCGTTTAAAATGAACATAAAAACACTTTTAAGAGTTTTTAGAGTTTATTTCTTCTTTGAAACACATTTATACCTGCATGTACAATCCATGTAAAAAAACCAAAACCAAAAAAAAACCCAGACACAAATATTTTACTTATGCTTAAAAAAAAAAAAATCAGCAATATGGGGCTTGTTCCAACGCACTTTTATATCTCTTTTAGTGTAAACATAATAACAATAAAAATCTCCATACATTCTTTAAACACAGTCAAACATTTGTACGTATAGAAAATACATGGTAGTTATATATAATATATCAAGTACCCTATATGTATATTTGGGGTGCCAAAACTTTTGTGGCAATGTGTGTAAGTCTTTAAACCAGAAGCAGTTGATTGTGGGAGCTTCGGTCCATGCAGGAGGAACCCGAAGAACCCGAAGAACTTGTCGACTTGCTTTTTTTTTTTTATACGTCGATATGGCGAGAGAGGTTTTTTGTTTTTTTTTATAAACACGAATAAAATATGCAAAATGTATTAAATTATTAACACCTTGATCGCACGTCTTTACTGGAGCAGCACAAAACATTTAAAAGTCTTTTTTCAGTTCTTTACCTTTATGTTCATCGATATATTTATTCTGTTTTTTTTTTTCTAATTCAGGTTCTCTCTCTCTCTCTCTCTCTCTCTCTCTCTCTCTCTCTCTCTCTCTCTCTCTCTCTCTCTCTCTCTCTCTCTCTCTCTCTCTCTCTCTCTCTTGTGGTCAGGAAGCAGAGGGGATTTCTTGGTAGTTTAGTCTTTGCTCAGTGTTTTTCCCGTTTTTGCCTGCTCACGGTCCGGGTCATTTTTCCCTCCTGCATGAAAGAAGGACGCTGAGAAGATGGAGGTGTTGCAGATGTTTGATGTGTGATGTTAGGACACTGTGCAGCTGTTGGTTTTATTCATAGGAGGCCTGAAGTCTGCGTTTTTAGGAAATGTCTCTCTGCGCCGTCTCAGCGCCGGGCTCAGCCGCATGGGCAGGTTGGTTTGCTGGAGAAGTTCCCTGAACACCTCAACGACATGCTCGTTCTCCTTGGCTGATGCCTCCAGGAAGTTGTTGTTCCAGTCCATCTCCACCATAGCCAGAACGTCTTCGGAGTTCACCTGCCTGCACTCATCTCGGTCGCTCTTGTTCCCGACCACCATGATGGGTATGGACTTGTCCTCTTTGACCTCCAGGATCTCATCACGCAGATTTTTGACCGTCTCGAGAGACTCAGCATCATCGATGGAGTAGATGAGAGCGAAGGCGTCGCTATTGCGAATGGAGAGCTTGCGCATGGCCGGGAACGAGTAGCTGCCGCTCGTGTCCAGGATCTCCACCGTCACCTTGATCCCTGAGAACTCGTACTCTTTGCTGTGCAGCTCCTCCACCGTCCGCCTGTGTTTGGTCTCGAACGAATCGTCCAGGAAGCGACGGATCAGAGATGTCTTGCCTACGCCGGCTGCTCCCATGAACACCAGACGCACCTGGTTCTTCTCCTTCACCTCCAGAGACATGGTCTACAGCGAGGATCTTCTGCTGCTTCAGCTTTCTTTCTATCTTCCCTTCTTTATGTTTCAGGCTCTCTTCCCTCTTTCCACTCGTTCCTATTCTCCTCCTTCAGCTTGCTCAGATACTTTACTTTCAGTGCAGCAGCTTATCTCCAAGCTCCTCTTCCACGCTTGATTTGTTTTCTTTTAAAATGACTTGTAGTAAAAGCTCACAGATGCCAATGTCACATAGCAGGTGCTCTCTTTTATATCCACCCCCCTTCGTTTAAGACTCCGCCCTCTGCTCTTCTGAGCGAATTAGATTACAGTAGGGAGCGACAGACCAATCGGGAGGGTTTTATTCACGTAGAGGACATTTCAGTGTGTGTACTAGGAGGACTGTGTGTTTTTGTGTGTGTGTTTTGTGTGTGTGTGTGTGTGTGTGTGTGTGTGTCTGTGTATCGAGCAGATCGTTGCATGTCAGCACGCTTTTTAAATCCAAACTGGTTCACACAAAATTGTTTGTTTGGTTCATACAAAATTCAGTCCTTATCAACAATCGCTTCGAATGAATGAATGAATCATTAGTTCATCTCTAGCTTTATCTTTGTAAAGCTCCTGGTGGCTCCTCTCCTAGTCACACTGTACATGACTCCTGTCCATGTTCATTCCATTAACATTTATACCTAGGGCAAATTTAGTCACCAGTTCACCTAGCTCCATGTTTTTAGGAGGTGGATGATACCAGAGGAGGTGGAGGAAACAAGAGGAGGTGGAGGATACCAGAGGAGGTGGAGGAAACAAGAGGAGATGGATGATACCAGAGGAGGTGGAGAAAACAAGAGGGGATGGAGGATACCAGAGGAGGTGGAGGAAATGAGAGGAGGTGGAGGAAATGGAGGAAATGAGAGGAGGTGGATGATACCAGTGAAGGTGGTGTAAATGAGAGGAGTTGCAAAATAATGGTATATGAGATCTGAAGTATTTAAAGTTACTCTCTCTCTCTCTCTCTCTCTCTCTCTCTCTGTCTGTCTCTCTCTGTCTCTCTCTCTCTCTCTCTCTCACTCTTCTCATATCTACTTATATATGTATGTCTATCTATATTATATACTCTATCTCTCTCTCTCTCTCTCCCTCTCTCTCTCTCTATCTTCCCCGCGGTCTCTCTCTAGTCTTCTCTGTCTTCTCTCTCTACTATGTATCTATCTATGACGTCTACTACTGAACTCCTATATTCTATCATGTTAACTCTATTCTCTCTCTACTAATATATCTATCATGTCTACTTTACCATCAGTCTCTATAGTCTCTCTCTACCTCTCTATATATAGATGACTCATATATCTATCTCTCCCCCTATCTCTCTCTCTCCCTCTCCCTCTCTCTCTCTCTCTCTCTCTCTCTCTCTCTCTCTCTCTCTCTCTCTCTCTCTCTCTCTCACACACTGCCGAAGGTAAATATTTACTCTCTGTAAATTACTCACACGAGCCACACGCTTTAAACTCAGGCAGATCTGGCACATGTCCAACAAACCCAACATGACTAATGTGTATAAATAAAGAATAAAACAATGGAACAAAGCGAAAATCACAAAGTTTTAATTATTAATAATGTTTTATTACGTGACAGATTGTCCGGCTGTACCGTAGGTTATAGCAGCGTCTCTTCTGTTCTTTCTCACCTCAGTAAGATCAACCCGTCATGTCAGGAAAACGTCCTGCTGCCGTAACAGAGAAGTAATCTACACCTTCTGACCAATCAGAATCCAGAATTTAGCCGTTTTTTTTTCTCTTTATTGTTTTCTTTTTCTGCGTGGTTTCTTATGACAGAAATATCTCTCTGTTTTTTTTTTTACAGTGTGTAAGTTCCTGTCAGTGTTTCTGCTTTATCAGCGCTGATATCTGCACAGAATGATCTGGAAAAACCATCAACACACCGTCGTGGTCATGTGATCCCTCTGTGTGTGTGTGTGTGTGTGTGTGTGTGTGTGTGTGTGTGTGTGTGTGTGTGTGTGTTTCCTATAAACAGACATTAATATGGAAACAGAATGTTTTTGCTGGCCCCGATACGGTGATTAGTCCATAATCAAACAATCTGAAGTGTTTTATTTACCGAATCAAATGAGCGCAGCCGCTTGTCTTCTCGTAAGAGATGGAGAAGCGGAGCGTGATGTGAGGGTGGTGTTTACTGGAGCTGGCAGGATGTTTGAGTACAGGAGAAGTGGAAGAACACGGCTTAGTGTGCAGCTCGGCTTCTGATAAACAGTGTAGTTTCTGTATACAGTGTAGTCTGCATAGTCATCCATCAGTATTTCATCCATCCATCCATAACACCATCAGATACATTTATTAATCTACTTCCCTTCATCCATCCACAACTGTCTGTCTCTCCATCAGTCCATTTGTACAGTATATCCACCAATCAACATGCATCAGTCCATCCATCCCTCCATCCATCCATCCATCCATCCATACACCAACTGGTCCACTGTATCGTTTAATCTGTCTATCCATTTATACATCTACTATCATGCAACATGTGTATCCTGACCATCATTCATGAATTCGTTATTATTTCACTTCACCCATCCTTTCATCCCTCCATCCATCTGAATGCTTATCAGTGTATTAATCATTAATCATTTAATCATCAGCTGAACTTTGAATGCTAAAATATTTTTCTGTGAATGCTTTGTGTTATGCTGTGAAGCGCGCGATCGAGAGAGAGCGAGAGGAGACGCGAGCAGTCGAGCGAGAGATCGAGAGAGCGCGAGGGAGGGAGGAGAGACCAGAGAGTAGCGAGAACAGAGAAGAGAGCGCGCGAGAGCGCGTCTGCGCGCGCGCGCGCGCGCCAAAATCGACGTGCGTAGAGAGAGCAGCGTGACGCGTCGCGAGTGCAGAGACGGCGAGACGCGAGCGCGCGGCTGGCGCGCGCTCGCGCGCGCCGCGCGCGCGCTCTGTCGCGTCGCGTGCGAGCGAG
>NC_062522.1:32528078-32565578 GCF_022655615.1 Tachysurus fulvidraco
TTTTCAGCAGTGACCTGAGGAGGAGTCTCAGCTAGAGCGAGATGAACCCTACCTCCGACTCAAACCTGTATTACTAGAATAGAATAGAAGAAGAACTGGGGCATAGAAGCCGTTATTATCACCACGTATACATTGCAGCACAGTGGAATTCTTTTTTTCTTCACATATCCCAACTGAGGAGGCTGGGGTCAGAGGGCAGGGGCAGCTCTGATACAGCACCCCTGGAGCAGGGAGGGTTGAGGGCCTTGCTCAAGGGCCCAGCAGAGGCAGCTTGGCTGTGCAGGGCCTTGAACCCCGATCAACAACCCAGAGCCTTAACCAGTTGAGCCACCACTGCCCCATTAGTGATCGTATTATTATTGAATGATTATCAGGATGAGCTTCTGGTGTGTTAATGACAGACCTCACTTTCATGTGCAGATGCAGATGGTTGAATAAACTTCACTCTGGTTACAGGATGGAACTCCAACATGTGTTTACACACACAGATAATAGATATTAGTTTGGATATTATTATTATTATTATTATTATTATTATTATTATTATTATTATTATTATTATTATTATTTTTGCCCTGACCCTGATTCTACCGTTGTCTCAGAGCCAGAACAAATAGCTTCTGAAAAATAGCTTCTTTCCCGTGGCTGTTTCTGCACTGAACAGCTGATTTGGTGTTAACGATCACCACTGTCACGTTTCTTCTGTGTTTTGCACTATTTTACACCACTTTAAAATCATGCATCCTTGCACCACCCAAAAACTCACTCCAAAAAATCATTACACTTCTGTATGTCCATCCATATTTATTCTGTCTAGTCTGTGTGTGTGTGTGTGTGTGTGTGTGTGTGTGTGTGTGTGTGTGTGTGTGTGTGTGTGTGTATATATATATATATATATATATATATATATATATATATATATATATATATATAGATGTATATATGCATAATGACATTTCTTTTCTACAGCTATATCTGTCATATCACTTCATACAGTAACATACTTATATAAAAACCACACTATATAAACCCTTATTCAGCTACATGTACATATTACTACACCTTCTGTATAACCTCATACCCTTATTTATTACACTGCCATCTATGCACTGGTTAGATGCCAACTGCATTTCATTGGCTCTGTACATGGCACTGTACCTTGCACAATGACAATAAAGTCTGAATCTAATCTAATCTAATCTAATCTAATCTAATCTAATCTAATCTAGTTCTGGGATTCGGATCAGCAACGTCTCTAGCAGCAGCTCCAGGCTCATAAGAAATGAGAGGCTTCAGCATGAACGGTGCAGGAGCAGGAGATGTTCTGGATGTTCATTTGGACGGTGTTGTGTTGAATGGTGGTGTGCAGCGCCGCACTCAGAGGAGTGTTAGTGTGTGTTTTAACTCTTATCTCATGTTTGAACACTGAGGCACACCCTTCTCATATTAGTACTCTCTCTCTCTCTCTCTCTCTCTCTCTCTCTCTCTCTCTCTCTCTCTCTCTCTCTCTCTCTCTCTCTCTCTCTCTCTCTCTCTCTCTCTCTCTCTCTCTCTCTCTCTCTCTCTCTTTCTCTCTGTGTTTACACTCTCTGACTAGCCCTGATAGGTATTTAAACACAAGTGCAAACATCAGCATCACCATCCTGGCCCCAAGACCTAGATCTCTCCCTATCTGTGCTTCCCTGGATCTGGATCTGTTTCCCTGGAATTCGTGACATCCCCCAGTATCACTGACTATATTTTGTACTCGTGTCATAATTACATGTGAGTTTATTTTAGCGTGTAACTAAAGGAGTTACTTCCTGTTATTGCTTACATTATAGTTATCATTAAACTCAGCTGACAATCTCCATATGGAAATGTTCATCATGTTAATTAGAAAAAGAAACAACAACTATACAGGATTAGAACCTAAGAGCTGCTGTTGCTGTTAGAGAGAAATAATCAACACCATTCTGAACAATTAGATTTTACAAATCACATAAAAAGATTACTGTAGAAACGTTGTCGCTTTTGTAGAATAGCGACAACGTAGAATATAGAATATGTTCTCTCACCTGACCACTAGGGGGCTTCGTTTAAAAAAGATACACAAAAAAGCACACTATACTAATATTTATTAAACTATAATTTAACGTATTTACATTAAGTAACTAGCGTCTGGTGTTAAAGACATTATTCTTTCTTTCTTTCTTTCTTTCTTTCTTTCTTTCTTTCTTTCTTTCTTTCTTTCTTTCTTTCTATTGAATTCGTTGGTCTCACTCTTATGATATAAATCTAAGCCAAAACCTTTTTTACTTTTCATTTTGAAAGCATCTAAACAAGCTGAAAAGATTTGTGTCACCACATTTATTTATTAATCCCACAATTAGATTTGTTGGACATTTGATGGAATTTTATTTATATTTTTCCATTAAAAAACAATTATTCCTAATGATAGAGTTCGTTACCATGGCAACTACCACACGCAGATCCACCGTTGTTCCGCTCTGGATGCAGCACAGACTTTACATTCATCTCACTCACCTGAACACTCTCTTCCTGTTAAATTGAAGATGAACGGATGGATGAGCGTTTCCTCTGGTGTCTGATTAGACTATAAATTGGACTGAGATCAGAGACAGCTAATTTACATACAAATGTGTGTGTTTATTTATTTGTTCATTTGTGTGCATGAATGTTTAATTGTCTTATTAGCGTAAATAAAGAGCAGAACGAATGTTTTAGCCTCATTAAACAGTTTAAAGTCAGAGCAGGAGAGATGAGTGAGACACCACAGTGGACTTCTCCATCCTACAGCAGTCAATACTGACAGAAAGATTCACTTTAAACCTAAAACACTGAGACACAAAGCTGGGGTTTTTACACAAAGACACAAAGACAAACACAAGAGATCAAAAAAGATCAAAATAACAGACAGCAGGACTGGTCGAGGTTTGAAGGACATTATTTATTTATTTTTTTAAATGGCGACATTTATTCATTAATCAGATCTGCTGTATATTAGGATCTCACTCAGACAATGTTAGATTCACACGTGTACACAGTCTTTAGTCCTGGACCACCGTTTAATATTCCTAAGGACAGCATCCGTTACCACGGCAACTATCAGATCCAGCCCTGACCTTGTTCCAGCAGCCATCGCTAAACAATCCGCCCCGGATCCAGTACGGGATTTACTTTTATCTCACTCACCTGAACACTCACAAACACCTGCTTTATTGAAGGGAGCCTCGAATCAATTAAACCGTCGGTGGCGACACCTGCTGGTCAAAATAGTGTAAAGGCAACGACATCTAGGCCCAAACATAATGACACCTTTTACAGAACAATTTCAAATATCTTCACAACAGTGTAATGTTTTCAATATAATTTTCAAATCGTTAAATAATATTAAATATTAGTGTCACAACATTGTTGATGTGTTATTGTGGCATGTCAGATGTCGATCACATAGCAAACAATTGACCTTGGTCTTTTTACTCCATTCAGTATATAATACGCTTTAAATGCCAATTTATCCACTTTTTCCCCCAACTCATTAACCCACAACTTGTTTCAAACTAACCACAGGCTGTACAGGAGTATAGGAATTTAAATTTAATCCTGAAAAAAACCCTATTTATTATGTAGTATGCTTGTAGTGAACGAGTTTGCTGTTGAATTTACCTCACAGCGAAGTTAAACAAAATGTAGAAGCAGAGCGAAAAATTGGATGTCCTAACAAAATACGTTATCATCAAGTAAACTCCGCCGTATCAAACCCTTTATCTAACACAGAAATCATTTATAATAAAGTAGATTTAACAATAGAATTTTACTCGCTTTCATCTGAAGACGCAAAGAAAATGGCGTCTTCTCGCACTTTCTCACACTTTTTAGAGTGCACATCGAGGATGTTCCATGAAACAAACAAGCAACAAAAAACACATGTTTTAATCAGAGCAGGACTTTTCTGTATGTTGCATAGACAGAAATCCAGATGTTTAAAATACAAGTATGAATGATGACCGACCCGACGATGGCCAAGCAACAGGTTTTTATATGTTTGCAGTATTAACACACATCTGTCTCTTTTCACACTGTGTCTCTATGGGAGCTATCAGTGAACACAGAGAAACAATAATGTATAAAATCATGTATTTAAAGGCACAAGCTTATGGATCATATAATGAAGAAAACCTACATATTCACAGTACACACACACACACACACACACACACACACACACACACACACACACACACACACACACACACACACACACACTCTTTTCAAAATCCTGAAATAGTCTTTAAAGTTTTTTGTACTTTTATTTTCTTTTTCCTGTTTTATCATTTGTTCTGCTATATGACCACGAGAGGGCAGTATTGATCACATAAAAAAACCTGAAAGATTTCGACCTCAAATTTATAACAAATTGAATGTTGTAATATCCTGAGGAATTGTGTGTGTGTGTGTGTGTGTGTGTGTGTGTGTGTGTGTGTGTGTGTGTGTGTGTGTGTGTGTGTGTGTGTGTGTGTGTGTGTGTGTGTGATGGTAAAATATTATAAACTCAACATTCGGTTTTTACAAAGAGCTGCAATAGATACACACATTAATCATTAATCAGTTGAGTCCCTTAATGTTTTGTACTTTAACTGTAATGTGTTGCATTTATGAAATCAATGAACTGCTACAGAGTAAGCGAAATTTTATTACTGCAGGCAAACAAAAATACCAGAAAATAAAAATAGCACATATTAGGCATACTTTGAAGCCACTCTCGTCAGCAGTAAAAGCAGATGAATCTGTCCACATCTCATTAAATATTTTGTTTTCTTCAGAAACTTTTCTTTCCTTGCATTTATCCATGTTTGCCTACCTGGGTTTGAAAAGCTTGATCTGAATCGAATGGAATCGAAGTCGACGGTTATGACGCATATTTTGAGCGACAAAAGAATTAAACACGGTTTATTTTAATGTTACAAGAGCATCATAATCTTAAAATTTAGAATTAAATTTTTAAAAAAACTAACTAATTAAAAATTAATGTAAATTAAATATTTATTTTCCAAATCTACAGGGAGCCGCAGCAGAGGGATGAAAGAGACACTTTGGGCTCTTGACGACCCCTGCTCTAGTGCAAACACATCTACACACATATCTCCATTATCACATTATGTTTCTACGTCACATTTGTCTGTGTACAGCTTCACATTCTCATCAAATCCCTTTCCTTTGTTAAATTTGTGGAATTCTGTGAAGTCAAAACAAACTCTTAGTTGAAGCTCCTTGCTGATGGTTGAAGTTTTCCAGTCGATATTCTGTCCTTTGTTGTCCTCTTTTTACAGGCGAAAACATTATATCGCCTACTTATAAAACGTCCTTCATCATCATCATCATCATCATCATCATCATCATCATCATCATCATCATCATCATCATCATCATCGCCTCCAGACATCTTAAACCCTCCTCTTTCTCATTTCTCTGATTTATAAAATTCCAGAGATATTAAATCCACTGTAAGCTTATAATATACAGAGATATACACACTCCGATCCAGCCAATCAGCAGCTCCTTTGAATTCGGACTTGTTTTATATCCCAGAATCCAAAACGATTGACAGAAGCGTCGTTAATGTAACCAGGAAACTTATCCACTTGGTTTCTGAAGCACTGCCTTGGACTGGAGCATTTTCTCCGTTATTTGATCTTGCAGTTGCAACATCTACAAAAAAGAAATCGTTAAAGGAAATATTATGAAGACAGTTAGTTAATTGTTGTAATGAATGAATGAATGAATTAAAGGACAGATAACACTTTATTTTGAGTGTGTGACTGTTATGCTGGAGGACATTTGAGGATCATCACATCATCAGACACTGATTTTAATGGTCATGAGCCTCACCTGTGACGTGTAGGTCAGTCGTGTTGCTCACGTGTGTTGTGCTGGCCGTCAGCATGCAGAAGTATGTGCCTTTATGTTTTGGCTCGACTTGCTGAATATTTAACAGTAAACTCTGATCGTCAGTGTAACTGCAGCTGATACCATTATGCAGGGTCTCTATAAAGCGACTATAAACACACAGTGTTTTATTCCCGCCTGACCAGGAAATTTTGACCACAGTGACACTCTGGTTGATGGTGCAATTCAGAGTGACGTTCTGACCAAGCTCAGCCGTCACAGACTTCTCAGTGATCAAACTGATCTCGTTTCCACCTGGACAGAAACAAACATAGTTCAGCTTCAGCTTTAGCGAGAGGTTTAATCCATGAAGGTATAAAATTGAGGGCTTCTTATTTTTAAGGAACAAGGAACTAACTGTAAAAACAGACACACCTGACTAAAGCGTACGCTGATAAATGTTGTATAAATAAGACAAGAGAAAAGAGAAGATAAGGTGAAGTGAGTAACTTGCCTGTGTGAGCTGTAAGCAGGACGGTCAGAGCGAGAAACACAGCAGCTCTCATGGTGACACTCATGGTTTGACCCTCAGTAGATGGAAACCTTCAGAAGAAGAATGGAAAGAGAAGAAAGTACAGAACTGAATAAAACACGTCCACAACCTTATTCAACACATCTGAAGTCCTGCATAAAAATAATCCTGGGATCTGTCTGCAGTGTTTATCAAAACTTGCTGATCATTAAAACCTGTGTAGAAGATTTCATTTGAAGTTCTATCTACAGTAGAACCCAACAACAGAGCGAGCACAATGCTAAACGTTCCTCATTGTGTTCCTCAAACAGAAAAAACAGGATTGCAGATGGTCTCAGAAACGGATCCATGTAGATCCTTGTTTAGAATCAGCTTGATAAGAATCCTTAAGTACCTGAAGAACTCTTAAAGAACCGTCCGTCTCAGATAAATTGCACATGAATAATAATGTTGAGAAATCCTGGAGACCCTCGGAGTTCAGTCCAGAAGTTAGAACTGCAGGAAGTTCCTCAATTCTTTATGAGTGAGTCGGGCGCTGGGCGAGTTGTAACTTGCCATGTGCTGTGTTGTGCAATAACGCTTTACTGTAGGGCAGATACTTTTTACAGTAACTAAAACTCTAATGCAGGGGCGGTTCTAGACCTTTTTTAGGGTGGCTTCAGCCCCCTGTCTGTGATCTCAGCCACTCTATAACTATAAGTATATTTTTTACTTTAAAAAATAAATATATATGTTTCTTTATTATTACCAATCCAGCCCATGTCTACCAATGAAATGAGCAGAAATTCTGCACCACTGTACACAATGTATAGGCCTACCTACAATTTGTAATACTGCATATTTCTGTATTTATTTACTAAAAAACTAATTAGCCTAATTACTAAAAACAACCCCTACTGGTTAAGTTTGTATACTTCAGACTTGGTAGAGTGCAAAGTGTCCTTCGCAAAGTTCGTTATGAAATTGCACTTTGCGACCTTTTCGTGTTAAGTTATTTTTCCATGTTAAATAAACTGATGGCCAAACCAATTTTCACACACGATAATAGTAATAAAATAAAAACAATATTATCATCTTTGTACAATATTTATATATTCATATTTTGTTGCAGAAAACAATTACAGATTTGACAATAATGCAAAATTAAAGTTACATCATTACACATTTCATTTAGATCGCGGTCAAAGCCTATCGCGTGCACTGCGGGTAACTCACGGGATGGGTATAGCATAATAAGAAATAACGTGCATTTTAATAAATCACGGGTGGGTCGGAGGCTGATATGATAATTCATTTTTTTTTTTTTTATAAATTAATGTTCATTTAAAACAGCATTCATTAAAAAAGGATTAAATGATATCGAAGCTGCCGATTCGGGTGACGTTTATGATTCGAGCATCTCAAATGTACAGTAAGAAAAAAGATTAAGCTGTAGATGATTTTATGATTTATGATGATTTTTAATGTCCACATCAGTGGTCAGCATCACTATTTCAGAATGTGGTAGACATTAGGTGGTTCTAAAACTGTATCAGCATGAGACCCCCTGGCAGTATACAACGTGCATCCTAGTTTGTGTCCCCTTCCACAGAAAATGAATGACACAAAACAAACTTACAAACCATACATATGAAATAATACAAAAGAATGCTTTATGCAATGATTTGATAAGTTATGTTGGTTGGTAATCTTTTTTTCTCTGATGATTATACATTCTATAAATTCTATAGGCATAGTTCAAAAAATGTCAAAAGTGTGGCTTGCCATCTGGCAACTCCGCAGGAGGCATGATGACCATCCGTTTGGTTAAAATCCATATTAATGGACTTTTATTACATAAAATAATATAATATAATTTTATTACAAAATGCTTTGGTGGGGTTGTTGCCACTGTCTTATTTGTTGAATTCTTTATATTTAACTGGATTAGTATGTATTATTTTACAAATTGTTTGTTTTTTAATTGATTCACAATTAAAGACTGAGAAGCCTAGGATAAACTTTCAAGGATAGATATCGTAATAACTATATAACTTATAAAAACTTTGTATTTTGTCAGTCTGTTATTGAATTACTTGTACTGCTTCTCATCTTGGCCAGGTCACTCCTGTGAATTTTAATCTCAGTGAGTTCTACCTGGTTAAATAAAGGTTAAATAAAATAAATAAATAAAAACTAATGGTAGGGGGGCACGGTGGTTAAGTATTCTCTTTTTTTTATAGTAAGTTACATTTCTTCTGACAACTTGGTGTAGTAGCCTGTCTTTTATTATTTTGATTCCTAAATTCATGAGAGTATTAAACATAGAAGAGGATGCATGTTTTAACAAGGTATGGAGCAGAGTCTCTGTCGCGCATGCGCTCTCTTGCTCGCTCGCTATAGATTATGGGAGAACTTAATACTTAACAAATACTTAGTACTTAACAAATACTTGGGATGTCTGGTTTTGTGTTTGTATAGACCATAACACATAAAAGGGCATTAATGGGAACATTAAAGAACGTTCTTTAAAAAAAGTAACTAAAAAGTTAGGGAAGACCGGGGCTGGTTGTCTCACGGGTTGGTTGTCACATTGCAGACACACTAGGTGGCGCTGTGGTAAAATATTGATATCAATCTGTCAGCCTTTGATAGCGTACTCATTTGCACTTGTAATTTTGCTGAGTAGAAACAAAACATTGAGGTGAGGAGACAATTTCTCATTTTCATGGGTCAGAGTAAATTTTCATGTTGGTGTTGTTTTTGTGTTGAGAGCTTGTAGGATATTAGTCATTCAAAAACAAAACACTCATTAAAAAGCCAAAAGTAGTAGCTTTATTTTGAGTCATATTTTAGCTATCAAGTAAAAGCCATGTGGCAGCTAGCTTAGCATGTTTTGTCAAGAAGCCAGTTGGGGATGATTGTCTCATAGCTTGCAGGGTTGAGAATGTGCAGACAGTGATATATTGTGTCTTTGTTGGTAGAATGGTCAGGAACTTCAAGTGAAAGACAAACAGGGGCAGAACACCAGCAGACATTATGCTTTTGGCTGTGAGGCAGGTGAAGCTAGAAGGCAAAAGCATATGTAGCACAGCTAAAGAATTTGATATTAACTACATTGACCTGTTACTGCCAGAAAATGTCAAATGATGACATCCAGGGTGAGGCTACCACTTTCTCAGTGCCAGTTGGCTATAGAAAAAATTCGCCAGATTTTCAACGGTCACCAAGAACAGCAGCTGAGAGATTACATAATAAAGGCCTCTGAGATCTATTATGGTCTATTTCCCAAAGAAGTGTACAGTCTGGCTTACCAGTTTTCAGTGTCACAGCAAATTAATAGCAAGTCCAGGGAAGTATGGCTCAGATGTGTTCGCTGCCAAATGTGGGCATACAAAGATTGTACCCCTGGCAATCCAGGGGCATACATTTGTCACAACTGTGATTCTTGTGACTCTGAATGAAGCACAGCCAATGCTGCGCAGGGTTTCCTACCTACTTTAGTTCAAATTGTTAAGAGTATTGGACATGTGGACCTTTTAAGACTGTTGGTTTGTTTTTGTTTGAATTGATAATAAAGAGGTTTTAGCACTAAAAAATATTTCATTTTATTTCTCAACACAGTGGACAATTCAAGTAACTGATCACCCACTTTAATCCCATTGTTTAAACATAAGGGGCATTGATGACAACTATCATAGGGGTGGTATTCATATTAAAACTTATTTGCAGTTTCTAGCTTAAAAAAATAAAAAGTTACACATTATCTTTTTAGATCCAATTTATCACTGAAATCCTATTGAACCTCTATAGGGACAACCAACCCCATACCTCGTGACAACCAACCCCATAATTTTTTGAAGATGAGCAATTCATGCATGAGTAAAAGTTGTGACATCCAACCCCGGTCTCCCCTACAGTACAGTAATTCCCTCTAGTGCAAACACATACATACCTCCATTATCACATTATGTTTCTACATCACATTTATCTGTGTACAGCTTCACATTCTCATCAAATCCCTTTGTTAAATTTGTGGAATTCTGTGAAGTCAAAACAAACTTTTAGTTTGAAAGAAAGTCAATTTTTTTCCCCACAGAAATCTGAGACATGAACGGATGCGGGATACACGATCGGTGTCCTGCTGATGGTTGAAGCTCCTTTCAGGATCATTTCCAGTTGATATTTTGTACTTTGTTGTCCTCTTTTTACAGGCGAAAGCATTGTATCGTCCCGTTAAAAAACGTCCTTCATCATAATCATCATCATCGCCTCCAGACATCTTAAACCTCCTCTTTCTCATCTCTGTGACTTAAAAAATTCCAGAGATGTTAAATCCAATATAAGTTTATAATATACAGAGATATACACACTCCAATCCAGCCAATCAGCAGCTCCTTTGAATTCGGACTTGTTTTATGTCCCAGAATCCAAAACGATTGACAGAAGCGTCGTTAATGTAACCAGGAAACTTATCCACTTGGTTTCTGAAGCACTGCCGTGGACTGGAGCATTTTCTCCGTTATTTGATCTTGCAGTTGCAACATCTACAAAAAAGAAATCGTTAAAGGAAATATTATGAAGACAGTTAGTTACTTGTTGTAATGAATGAATGAATGTATTAAAGGACAGATAACACTTTATTTTGAGTGTGTGACTGTTATGCTGTAGGACATTTGAGGATCATCACATCATTAGACCCTGATTTTAACGGTCATGAGCCTCACCTGTGACGTGTAGGTCAGTCGTGTTGCTCACGTGTGTTGTGCTGGCCGTCAGAGTGCAGATGTATCTGCTGTTATGTTTTGGCTCGACTTGCTGAATATTTAACAGTAAACTCTGATTGTCTGTGTAACTGCAGCTGATACCATTATGCAGGTTCTCTATAAAGCGATTATAAACACACAGTGTTTTATTCCTGTCTGACCAGAAAAATGTGACCACTGTGACATTCTGGTTGATGGTGCAATTCAGAGTGGCTTTCTGACCAAGCTCGACCGTCACAGACTTCTCAGTGATCAAACTGATCTCATTTCCACCTGGACAGAAACAAACACAAAACATTATTCAGCTTCAGCTTTAGCGAGAGCTTTAATCCATGAAGGTATAAGATATAAGTAAATAAGACAAGAGAAAAGAGAAGATAAGGTGAAGTGAGTGACTTGCCTGTGTGAGCTGTAAGCAGGACGGTCAGAGCGAGAAACACAGCAGCTCTCATGGTGACACTCATGGTTTGACCCTCAGTAGATGGAAACCTTCAGAAGAAGAATGGAAAGAGAAGAAAGTACAGAACTGAATAAAACACGTCCACAACCTTCTTCAACACATCTGAAGTCCTGCATAAAAATGATCCTGGGATCCGTCGGCAGCGTTTATCAAAACTTACTGTTCATTAAAACCTGTGTAGAAGATTTCATTTGAAGTTCTATCTAGAACCCAACACAGAGCGAGCACAATGCTAGACGTTCTTCAGTGTGTTCCTCTCACAGAAAAAACAGGATTGCAGATGGTCTCAGAAACGGTTCCATGAAGAACCTTGTTTAGAATCAGCTTGATAAGAATCCTTAAGTACCTGAAGAACTTTTAAAGAACCGAAGTACATTTACTTTAAAAATAAACAATAAAAATTACGTTAAAATGCAGGACATGTCGTCGATGGGAAAGAAAATTATTTATCGGTTTGATCCAAGAGCTGAAGGTGAAAGTGCTATCACAAAGTGTTCCACAACCAAACAACGTATTAATTTTAGAAGCAAAAATTAATGGATTGACAATTTAAGGATAGATTAATAAATAAATGAATCAATATATTAAATACAATAATGTATGTTCTTATTGTATTTCTATAATTTACTATTTTACTTTTAATTATGCACAATGTACTTTGTTTAGATTTAACTTTTTGTACTATTTGTATGCAACACAGCTGCAAATGCTTTGGTAATACAAATGTACAGTTTTTGACATGCCAATAAAGCACACTAAAATTGAAATTAAGAGAGAGAGAAAGAGAGAGAGAGAGAGAGAGAGAGAGAGAGAGAGAGAGACTTTGTTCCTATTTTGATAATAAAAAAAATAACAGCAGCCCTTTTAAAGCACTTAATTGTTTTAATAATTAAAACTGAAACAAGTGAATAAAATAAAAAGTAGGCTTTAACCTTGGCTGTTGGCTACATCTTGGACAGATGATCTGGCACTGTCATGCTTTCCACGAAAATACCTCAACGATGATGATGGATGATGTATTATTATTATTATTATTATTATTATTATTATTATTATTATTATTATTATTATTATTATTATTATTATAGACCAGCTGCTGGAAGCAAATCAAACACTGGACCTAAAAACAGATTAAGGATAGACCTTGTCTCAAAAGTATAAAGTGTGAACCATTTAAAAAAAAAGATAATGTTATTAAGCGGTGCACAAAAAGCTTTTCTTGCATCCCTTTTCATTTATCAACTTAATTCTACTATCCAATAAATATATGTAAAAAAAATATGCAAAAAATAATTTACAAATTATACGACATTAAATGTTACACTGAATCGTATAATTGCCCAAAGATGAGTGGAGTTATAAATATAAGCTTCACATCAAAACCATATATATATCCACCTTATTGGGCGAAATCAAATGAAAGTTTTCTCACATTTCAGAACGCGATCTTTTTGTAACAGGCTCCATTGACAACTCACAACAATAAGCTCTCCTAAACTCGCTATACAGTAATAGATTCCATGTAATACTCCAATACAACACACGAGGGCGCGCCGGTTTAAACCTCTGAATCACATGAAGCAGTCACGTGGGTGTGTGTGTAACGAAGCTTCGGACGTCATTGGTCACGTGATTTTGCCAGAACGAATCAAGCTTCGATACAGAGCTTCAATGAAACTCGGTTCATTTTTTTGACAAACGCCTCGGAGCTTTCATAAAATAACTTTTTCATAAAATAACTTTTTCTTAAAATAACTTTTTCTTAAAATAACTTCTATATCCGTCTTTCCGCGATTAACGTTATAGATAAACGTCTCCAGCTCTGACTGCGCGTGCACGCTGCGCGTACCTGTGCTGCTCCGTTCAAATAAAGCAGACGGCTGAAGACGCACTTTTGAAAGTCTACAACGCACGCGCGTAAAAGCAAAGTAAAAAAAAATCGCTCTTGGATCAAACTGATAATTAATTTTCTTTCCCATCGACGACATGTCCTGCATTTTAACGTAATTTTTATTGTTTATTTTTGAAAGTAAAAATTATACTTATAGTTTTAGGGTGTCTGAGATCACAGACAGAGGGCTGGAGCCACCCTAAAAAGGGCTAGAACCCCTCCCTGATGGGAACATTAAAGAACGTTCTTTAAATAAGTAACTAAAAGTTACTTTTAACAGTAACGCGTTACTTTTTGGTGTAAGTAATCAATAACGTAATTGAGTTACTTTTTGAATGAATTAACTAGTAACGGTAACAGTTAATATTTCTTAGTAACTAGCACAACATGATGACATGTGACTGAGTCTGAATCACACCTGCAGGGTTAAAGGTGTGCGTTTGGGGAGGGGAAAGAGGCTGAAAAGTTCAAATAGATCCAATGAAAGTGAAAATCTGGAAAGGCTGGATTAAGTGGATTGAGGTGAAGTTCTCGCTCACAGCAGGAAATACCAAGAAACACAAAGTTCTGACGGCGAATTTGTTTAACAGCATCTGGGACAGCAGTGCAGGTTTAAACCGGTTTCTAAGGTAACAAGATGGATATGGAAGGCCAGACATTTTAAACACTTTTGTATTAAAACCACGTGTAAGTCACGTTTTGTCCTGTTCTTCAGAACGTGGCTCTGGATTATAGATTCATTTTTTATTAAATTAGATATTTAACCTTCGCCTAAAAAAATGAAAGAACAGAAGACGAAAGGTTTCGACTTCCTCTGAACTTTAGTAACATAGAATAAATAAATAAACAAACAAAACAAACTTTGACGTGTGTTTAAATGTTTTTGATTCTACTTCACACAGACGTTTTATTTAACGTGCAAATTTTTGTTTTAAATTTCTAAATGAAATC
Organism: Tachysurus fulvidraco; assembly: GCF_022655615.1. Lineage (NCBI taxonomy): Eukaryota > Metazoa > Chordata > Actinopteri > Siluriformes > Bagridae > Tachysurus > Tachysurus fulvidraco. The sequence continues at coordinate 32,542,547 of NC_062522.1, forward strand.
TATTTTTTTACTTGTTTGCTGCATTTACAGTTAAAGCTCTGTAAAGGCATTGACTATAAATTGACCATGATCATTTAGAGCTGTGTGTGTGTGTGTGTGTGTGTGTGTGTGTATATATAAAACTATACAAATGTTTTGATAATTAGTCCAAAATGCAGCTGCCAGAGTTCTCACTAGGACAAGAAAGTATGACCATATAACCCCAATGTTATCATCTCTACACTGGCTACCTGTTAAGTTTAGAACTGATTACAAACTGCTGCTACTTACGTACAAGGCTCTTAATGGTTTAGCTCCCATGTATCTAACTAGTCTTCTAACACGTTACAATCCTTCATGCTCTCTGAGATCACAAAACTCAGGACTTCTGCTAGTTCCCAGAATATCTAAGTCTACTAAAGGTGGTAGAGCGTTTTCTTATCTAGCTCCCAAACTTTGGAATAGTCTTCCTGATAGTGTTCGGGGCTCAGACACACTTTCCCAGTTTAAATGTAGATCAAAAACACATCTCTTTAGTCAGGCGTACACATAATACATCCCATAGTATCATGCACCAGTACATCAGACCAGCGCATTTTTATGAATAGCAGATATGTTAATCCCTTTCCACTGCTTCTCTCTTTGTACCCATCCCGAGGCATCCAGACATTGTACCAGCTCCCAACGTCCTCTGTTGGACGTAGCATTTGGACGTCCACTGAGCCGAGGCCGACTCTAAGAATAGTGAGACATCTCCAGTTAGACTCTGTGATACTAAGGAGATCTGAATTCCATGATCCTTACACCAATACAACATTTAACTGACTGTATATTACAATCACACCCCCAGTGTCACCCATATGAGGATGGGTTCCCCCTCGAGTCCGGTTCCTGTCAAGGTTTCTTCCTTTACCAATTTAAGGGAGTTTTTCCTTGCCACTGCTGCCTGAGTCATCTCAGACTTGCTCATAGGGGAATAATTACATACACATTGTGAACTATTTATATCTAATAATAATCTAGAATTTTTTATTCTGTCAATTCTTTTACTTTTATTATTCATTATTTCCTTTATCATTAATTATGTTTACCTTCTGCTCTATGTTCATGTTCTGTAAAGCTGCTTTGAGACAATGTCTATTGTAAAAAGCGCTATACAAATAAACTTGAATTGAATTCAGAAGCCTGAATACCGGTGCGCTAGGGTTAATACGGTAGCTTACACTGGTCATGTGAGAAAAAGACAGACATGGCAGATTCGGACGGGATTAAAATCACAAAGTATGTTAGTGAACCCCCTGTAAAACTAGTCCCGTCCGAATAGTGCTTAACACAGTACATTTAATACATATAGTTAATAATATAGTTTTTTAATGTATTTCTACTCACTTAGTGTGAAACCTGGGGCTGTTTCGATGAACACAAAACAGATATCCTGGCAGTAATGGTTGAAAGACACACACAAAGCTCTTGCTCAACAGCTCTGTTTCCTTCTGTTTTCAGATTTTAACACAGTCAAGCATTAGAAGCAGCTGACACAGTTATGTGACTAAAAACAGGAACAATGTCGAAACAGCTCTTGGTCAGAATGAGGAACTCCTTGGCAATAGATAACCAAAAACTGTCTAAAGGAAGATCAGCAAAGTTTAGCCATGGTCCTGTTTCCATGGTCTTGTTTCAATTCAATGAGTTCCTCTTGCTCCTTTCCAGCAACTGATGCTGAGCTGTATGGGTCCCTAACCCAGTCAATTCATTCTAGGAAGGCTGAAGAGAAATAAAATGAACTCTTCTCCTCAAGAGTTTTCAAATGGGTGCCAATCACCTCGCACATTGCAGCAGTGTAGCCATCATGAAGTTCCTCTCGCAGCTCATACACACGGGCCGGCACTTTGCTGCGTGACAGCCACCGGACGCAAATAAGCGACATTTCAAAGTTCGCGTCTTCACAAAGTTCACTACAGTATGCGCACAACATCATCCAACACAGGAGTTAGATCTCCTGGTAAGGTCTTTGCAACGAGGGCCTCACGGTGCAAAAAACAGTGCGTAACAATAACATCTGGGTTTTTTCTTTGACCCTACTTACGAAGCCTTTGTTGCGCCCGACCATATTGTGGATCCATCAGTGCTAACTCCTTTGCAGTTTTCCCACGTAAGCCCGCTTTTGTCAAGATATTCCAACGTGACCCGAAATATTTCCTCTCCTGTTGATTTTTCTGGCAGTGTCTTGCAAAATAGGAAGTTTTCTATAATGGCTTCTCCATCCACAAAACGCATGTTGGCCAAGAGCTGACAATGTCCACTAATATCCGTCGGCTCGTCAAGTTGCAAGGCAAATTTCTTACTGATGCGCATCTTTTCTAAAACAACAGTTTCGATATCCGCAGACGTGTCATCAATACGTCTGGCAATTGTGTTATCTGAGAGAGGCACTTTAGCTATCTCTTTGGCCACGTCAGGGCAGAGCATCTCATTTACAATGGCTTTACAAGCTGGCAGTATTAATGTTTCTGCCACAGTGTGGGACTTTTTTGATTTAGCTACGAGTTCAGCAACAAGGTAGCTAGCTTTGAGGGCTCTCTCGTTTATCTTTGTGTTTTTTCTCAAAAAATTTGCCTGTTTCTCATTGTTTGTATGTAAGCGTAAAAAATAGTCCATCGGCTTGTTTTGAACGGAAGGGTGTTTCCTTTGGAGATGGCGTTTAAGCTTGCTTGGCACCATGGCGCTATTGGATAGCTTCTCGCCACACACCAAGCACAGCGGAGTCGGTGCCGTTCCCTGGTGAAAGTGAATCCAAATGAAAGATAGCTTTCGCTGTATTGCCTTGAGCTCACTGTCTTTTCTTTTTTCTTTTGTTGACCACTCATACTAGGGCCTTCATCTGGGTCATAATTTTGTCCAGGGTCCTGTTTGGCATTTGCATTTTCCCTTCTCAAAATCTTCTCCGTCACTGTCACTCGCTCGTCTTGCTGTGACCCCAAACTGCCACTGTCACGTGTCGCGCAGCACTAACTCTAACTAATTAACATTGTTTCTAACTTAGCATCTGAGCGAATCCAAGATGGCGTGACGCATGTGTGTGTAACCTGTACGTCATCGCGTCACAGACATGATGACGTAGCGAGCGGTGTTCCATTTAGGGACAGATGCGCCTTATAGTCCGGTGTGCTTTATATATGAAAAATAGACCATTCATTGACAGTTTGCCTTATAATCCAGTGCGCCCTGATAATTTCCCACGGCACACCTGACGATCTCTTACGGCACACTAGTGTGCCGCGGCATACTGGTTGAAAATCACTGTTCTAGATGATTGACACCCAGATTTCTAATGTAGTTTTGATCTTAATGAATGTTTTAAAATGTTGGAACACAAAGACACAAAGACAAACACAAGAGATCAAAAAAGATCAAAATAACAGACAGCATTACTGGTCGAGGTTCGAAGGACATTATTTATTTATATCAAATTCACCGTAAAGTCTCAATCATATGATGTAATATTAACTGCATCTTTATATCTTTTTTAGACGCTTAAAGAAGTGAAAGTTTTTTTTTTATGATGACATTTAATCATTAATCAGATCTGCTGTATATTAGGATCTCACTCAGACAATGTTAGATTCACACGTGTACACAGTCTTTAGTCCTGGACCACCATTTAATATTCCTAAGGACAGCATCCGTTACCACGGCAACTATCAGATCAGGCCCTGACCTTGTTCCAGCAGCCACCGCTAAACAATCCGCCCCGGATCCAGTACGGGATTTACTTTTATCTCACTCACCTGAACACTCACAAACACCTGCTTTAGTTATCGGAGCCTCGAATCAATTAAACCGTCCACAAACCTCCGGGTGTGTGTGTGTGTGTGTGTGTGTGTGTGCTCACTGCTGTGTGTGTGCACTTTGGATGGCTTAAATGCAGAGAATGAATTCTGAGTATGGGTCACCGTACTTAGCCATATGTCACTTCACTTTCACTTTCAATACACTTTAATGCCAAATTATCCACTTTTCCCCACCAACTCAATAACCCACAACACCCTTGGTTTGTTTGTCTTCTAGTAAAATCTGGTGGGTTTCACGTCAGGTGATTATGACGCATCCTGAATAGAGCGTCGATCATGGATCAGAACAAACAACACATTCCGTTTTCATTAACATTTCTAATAAACTTGACCCGAAATTAATGAAAACCGTAGTAGACAATGGTTCATGACAGCAGCCATACAGTATGAATATAAGCCCTATTAGGATAGATTGGACATGCTATATTATTAGATATTGTTTAGCTAGTTACTTTAGCTCGACTACTGGTTAAACATCATGCCTGAGATTTCGATCTTTGCAACAGATCATTATCCTCTGTTTTGGCAACAAGAACCCATATTCATAAATCACCAGAGCATCATTTATGCTTTTTTTTTGTCTTTATTGATATTAGTGAATATTTTTCAAGCATTATCATGAGGGCCATCTGTACAGTTACAAGATAAGATGGCTGTCTGTAATTAAAATGTCCATAAACAAAAACAAATCACTGAGAAAGACAACAAATTGTAAAATACAAAAATAAAAAAACCCAAAAAACATAATTCCTTTGCCACTTGTTTTATATCCCGGAATCCGAAACGAGTGACAGAAGCGTCGTTAATGGAACCAGGAAACTTATCCACTTCTTATCCGTTTCTGAAGCCCTGAAATGGTTTGGAGGTGTTGTTTTCTGCCATAAATCTTACACATTTGCAGACTAAAAAAAAAAGAAATCGTTATAGGAAATATTATGAAGACAGTTAGTTAATTAATAGTGAATTAACCCTTTAAATTCCGATTTGTTTTATATCCCGGAATCCGAAGCGATTGACAGAAGCGTTGTTAATGTAACCAGGAAACTTATCCACTTGGTTTCCGAAGCAACGCTGTGGTCTTGAGCATTTTCTGCGTTATTTCTCGTACTACATCCAACATTGAACTCTACAAAAAAGAAATCATTAAAGGAAATATTATGAAGACAGTTAATTAATTGTTGTAATGAATGAATGAATGAATGAATTAAAGGACAGATAACACTTTATTTTGAGTGTGTGACTGTTATGCTGGAGGACATTTGAGGATCATCACATCATCAGACCCTGATTTTATCGGTCATGAGCCTCACCTGTGACGTGTAGGTCAGTCATCATGCGCTTGTGTCCTGAGTTGGCCTTCAGCATGCAGACGTATGTGCCGTTATGTTTTGGCTCGACTTGCTGAATATTTAACAGTAAACTCTGATCGTCTGTGTAACTGCAGCTGGTGCCATTATGCAGGTTCTCTATAAAGCGATTATAAACACACAGTGTTTTATTCCCGTCTGACCAGGAAAATTCGACCACAGTGACACTCTGGTCGGTGCGGCATTTCAGAGTGATGTTCTGACCACACACAGCCATCACAGATGTTTCAGTGTTCAAACTGATCTCGTTTCCACCTGGACAGAAACAAACACAAAACATTATTCAGCTTCAGCTTTAGCGAGAGCTTTAATCCATGTAGATATAATCCATGAAGCTCTTTAACGTTCCTAGCAGGAGATGATCTACTGTAACACACACAGGACACAATAATGAGACAGGACAGTAAAGATCACAGAGGGAGAGATAGAGCTCGTATTAGAGCACAGCCTTTGTTCTGGATAAATTCATACACTAACATCTCCCTCAGGTGAGGAAGGAGCAGGTCTGTGTGTGTTTGTGTGTTTGTGTGTGTGTGTGTGTGTGAAGACACAAGTGAAAGTATCGGCACTGAACTGAACACTGCAGGTATTTACGTATTAGGTATTTAGCTCGAGGACATCTTAATTTTGAGGAATGAGGAACTAACTGTAAAAACAGACACACCTGACTAAAGCGTACGCTGATAAATGTTGTATAAATAAGACAAGAGAAAAGAGAAGATAAGGTGAAGTGAGTGACTTGCCTGTGTGAGCTGTAAGCAGGACGGTCAGAGCGAGAAACACAGCAGCTCTCATGGTGACACTCATGGTTTGACCCTCAGTACATGGAAACCTTCAGAAGAAGAATGGAAAGAGAAGAAAGTACAGAACTGAATAAAACACGTCCACAACCTTATCACGTGTTGCGGTGTTCGTTAACGTGTTCGTTAATGATTTTACAGCATTTCTGATTGAAGTAATGATCCAGAGCATCAGTTTACTGAACACTTCAGCTGCTCCTCACTCCAGAGACGTGGACTAGAGATCTTCTCGGTTCTAAAGAAATGTAACCCGACCCAAAGTGACCCGAATCACTTTTCACCCGAACCCGACATGAATAATTTATTTCTTTTATTATAAGAAAGACCTGACCCGAGACAAACCTGAAAAGATTAGACCCGAGTCCGACCCGACCCGTCGACAATCTTTTTAACCCGACAGGACCCGAATGTTGCGTAACTGTACACTAAAGTAACCGCTACAGCGTTGATTAAAAATTGATTGACAGGTTTCAACGCTGCCGCCACACGTCGCCAACCACATGTCGCAAGCGGTCTTGGCAAACAGAGGAGAGGTTGGAAAAGGACTCGATGCACTCGATGAGTCGATGCACACACACGAGATACAGTAGTTAAAACACATTCATTTTAAATTATACCTCACCCAAGTAAGAGGCACATGTGAAACTTTTAGACCCGAACCCGCTCGGACCTCGGCTCGGACTTCGGGTTTTCTGTTCTAAGTGGACCCGTGAAGACCTCTAACGTGGTCTACAGAGTCTCCAGAGCAGATCAACCGAACCACATGTATTATATTGTCGCAGGTATTTTACCGTAGATTCCCTCCCTGATGCAACCTTCCTGCTTTATCTGGGCTCGGGATCAGTGCCGAGAGTTAACCCCTCGGTGACCGGGTCGGTTCTGTGCCCGGGCATCAAACCCATGTCATGGCGGTGAGAGCAACAGTGTACTGACTAATGATAATAATAAAACCTTTTATACACAGAAACATCCCAAGACATCAACAATCTTCATTAATTATGTACAAACTGCAAAACCGTACAAAAAATAATTTAAAGCCTTAAACAGGAAGTCCAACAAAATAAATACCGTCTAATTTCTGTTACAAACCCTCGTGTACCTCGACTGGAAACACAGAACTACCTCTTTGTGAGATATCTTCTAAGGTTCTGTGTAGAACCCTACGACAGAGGATTCAGACGACATCCTGAAGGTTCCTCTGTTTGTTCCTCAGAAAACAAAAAAAGAACCTCTTAAAGACCTGCTGCATCTCGGAGCGTCGCTCGATTCGTGGAGCGTAACTGTGTGTTAGAGCTGATGAGTCATTTCATTCTTTCTAGAGTAATGTGCAGAAATCTCGTACTCACCTGAAGCTCGTCGGGGTTCAGTCCGTTAGAGAGTCTCAGTCCGAAAATCTGGAGTCTAGGTTTTATCCTGTTGGCTGTGCCTCCTCCCCGTGTGACTCTGATTCGTACCTGTGCTGTTAAAAGTGTGCCACACCTATTAAGTGTAGGTCTACACACACACACACACACACACACACACACACCCACACACACACACACACAGTACTGTATGCTGAAGAATTTCGTTGGAAAGAAAGTTTGCAGTAAAATGTAAAATGTTCATGAGTGAAAGATTGCAGGTTGTCGTTTGTCGTTATTGGATCTAATCTCCTCCTGTTGTTTTTTGTGTAATCATCAGATCATCCTGTCATGTTGGTGTGTGGTATCGATGGTGGGATGCTTGTGGTTTTACTGATATTTAATCTGAGCTCTGCACCATTATTATACTACAAATCCTTTCCCTCCTTTGGATCAATTTTCTTAACTTTTAGCATTCATTCATTCATATACAGAGATTTCTATCAAAACATGAACATGATAATAAAATCAGTCTGAGAAAACTGATCTCAGGACAGAGATAGAGATCTCAGTAGCTGCCTGATGGGGTTATGGATTTTAATCTACCGGAACTGAACCTCACGTGCAGGGACAGGTCTGAGAGTGAAGAAAGGATTTTAAAAGTCGCACTACATGTGTTCAACCCATAACATTAAATCAAATCAAATCAAATTTTATTTGTCACATACACGTATGTACAGGGTACGATATGCAGTGAAATGTTTTATGCAACTGTCCGGTATAAGAATAAAAAAAAATTAAAAAATATATAAAAAATATTTTAAAAATATTTTTAAAAAAAGCAAAAAATAAAATGAGAATAAAATAATAAGAAATTATAAACTATATAAGAAAACTATATACAAGTCAAGTCAAGTCAAGTCAAGAAGCTTTTATTGTCATTACACCCGTATGTAGCTGTTACAGTACACAGTAACATGAGACGACGTTTCTCAGGGAGCTACATAAAACAAAAAACAGTGCAGGACAAAAAACAGTGCAGGACAAGACAGTACAGGACAAAAGACAGTGCAGGACAAAAAAACAGTGCAAGACAAAAGACAGTGCAGGACAAAAAACAGTGCAGGACAAGACAGACAAGACAGTGCAAGACAAAAGACAGTGCAGGACAAAAGACAGTGCAGACATAAAGTTACAAGACGATACAAAAAGTACAAAAAATGCAATACACAAAAGCCAATAAACAGTAACAGAAACAGCGCCGACCGACTGGTGTGTATACTGTGTGTGTGTGTGTGTGTGTGTATACTGTGTGTGTGTGTATACTGTGTGTGTATACTGTGTGTGTGTATACTGTGTGTGTGTGTATACTGTGTGTGTGTGTATACTGTGTGTGTATACTGTGTGTGTGTATACTGTGTGTGTATACTGTGTGTGTGTATACTGTGTGTGTGTATACTGTGTGTGTATACTGTGTGTGTGTATACTGTGTGTGTATACTGTGTGTGTGTGTATACTGTGTGTGTGTATACTGTGTGTGTATACTGTGTGTGTGTATACTGTGTGTGTGTATACTGTGTGTGTGTGTATACTGTGTGTGTGTATACTGTGTGTGTATACTGTGTGTGTATACTGTGTGTGTGTATACTGTGTGTGTATACTGTGTGTGTATACTGTGTGTGTGTATACTGTGTGTGTGTGTATACTGTGTGTGTGTATACTGTGTGTGTATACTGTGTGTGTATACTGTGTGTGTGTATACTGTGTGTGTATACTGTGTGTGTGTATACTGTGTGTGTATACTGTGTGTGTATACTGTGTGTGTGTATACAGTGTGTATATACTGTGTGTATACTGTGTGTATACTGTGTGTATATACTGTGTGTGTGTATACTGTGTGTGTGTATACTGTGTGTATATACTGTGTGTGTATACTGTGTGTGTGTGTATACTGTGTGTGTATACTGTGTGTGTGTATACTGTGTGTGTATACTGTGTGTGTGTGTGTATACTGTGTGTGTGTGTATACTGTTTGTGTGTATACTGTGTGTGTGTATACTGTGTGTATATACTGTGTGTGTATACTGTGTGTGTATACTGTGTGTGTATATACTGTGTGTATATACTGTGTGTGTGTATACTGTGTGTATATACTGTGTGTGTGTGTATACTGTGTGTGTATACTGTGTGTGTGTATACTGTGTGTGTATACTGTGTGTGTGTATACTGTGTGTGTATTCTGTGTGTGTATACTGTGTGTATTCTGTGTGTGTGTATACTGTGTGTATACTGTGTGTATACTGTGTGTGTGTATACTGTGTGTGTGTATACTGTGTGTGTGTATACTGTGTGTGTATTCTGTGTGTGTGTATACTGTGTGTATACTGTGTGTATACTGTGTGTGTACTGTGTGTGTACTGTGTGTATACTGTGTGTATACTGTGTGTGTGTATACTGTGTGTGTGTATACTGTGTGTGTGTATACTGTGTGTGTATTCTGTGTGTGTATACTGTGTGTGTGTATACTGTGTGTATTCTGTGTGTGTGTATACTGTGTGTGTGTATACTGTGTGTGTGTATACTGTGTGTATACTGTGTGTATATACTGTGTGTATACTGTGTGTGTGTATACTGTGTGTATACTGTGTGTATACTGTGTGTGTGTGTATACTGTGTGTATACTGTGTGTATACTGTGTGTGTGTGTGTATACTGTGTGTGTATACTGTGTGTGTATACTGTGTGTGTATACTGTGTGTGTATATACTGTGTGTGTATTCTGTGTGTGTGTATACTGTGTGTATATACTGTGTGTGTATACTGTGTGTGTGTATTCTGTGTGTGTGTATACTGTGTGTATTCTGTGTGTGTGTATACTGTGTGTGTGTATACTGTGTGTGTGTATACTGTGTGTGTGTATACTGTGTGTATACTGTGTGTGTGTATACTGTGTGTATATACTGTGTGTATACTGTGTGTGTGTATACTGTGTGTATACTGTGTGTATACTGTGTGTGTGTGTATACTGTGTGTATACTGTGTGTATACTGTGTGTGTGTGTGTATACTGTGTGTGTATACTGTGTGTGTATATACTGTGTGTGTATTCTGTGTGTGTGTATACTGTGTGTATATACTGTGTGTGTATACTGTGTGTGTGTATTCTGTGTGTGTGTATACTGTGTGTATACTGTGTGTATACTGTGTGTGTACAATATACTGTGTGTGTATACTGTGTGTGTATACTGTGTGTGTATTCTGTGTGTATATACTGTGTGTGTGTGTATACTGTGTGTGTATACTGTGTGTATATACTGTGTGTGTATACTGTGTGTGTATTCTGTGTGTATATACTGTGTGTATATACTGTGTGTGTATACTGTATGTGTGCATACTGTGTGTATATACTGTGTGTGTGTATACTGTGTGTGTGTATACTGTGTGTATATACTGTGTGTATATACTGTGTGTGTATATACTGTGTGTGTATATACTGTGTGTGTGTATACTGTATGTGTATACTGTGTGTGTATACTGTGTGTGTATACTGTGTGTGTGTATACTGTGTGTGTGTATACTGTGTGTGTATACTGTGTGTATACTGTGTGTATACTGTGTGTGTGTATACTGTGTGTGTATACTGTGTGTATACTGTGTGTGTGTATATACTGTGTGTATACTGTGTGTGTGTATACTGTGTGTGTATACTGTGTGTGTATACTGTGTGTGTGTATACTGTGTGTATACTGTGTGTGTGTACTGTGTGTATACTGTGTGTGTGTACTGTGTGTATACTGTGTGTGTATACTGAATGTTCAAACAATATTTCGTGCACTAACATTAGAATGAACACAGTTTCTTAACAGCAGGTCCTTTGGATTATATATAGAGTTGTGCAAAACACACAAATGACTGAAATATTGTATAGTATGTGTGTAATGGCTGAGATATTGTACAATATGTGCAAAACAGCTGAAATGTTGGACAGTATGTGCAAAAACAGCAGAAAAGTGTGCAAAACAGTGTGTGTGTGTTTTGTGAGGGTCTGTGCAGTCCATACAGATGATGTGTGTGTATGTTGTGCTCAGTATAGTACAGTTCAGTATAGTACAATATGACATATATGGAGAATATGAAGAAATATTGTATATACATATACATAAATATACATATACATAAATATACATACACATAAATGTGTATGGTTTTTGAAGATTGTCCTTAAAGTGTCCATGTGCAGTATAGGTGTGTAAATAGTGTATAAAGTGGCAATGTGCTGTGCAAGTCCATCTGGCCTTGGTTTGTTTGTCTTACAGTAAAATCTGTTCACGGATCAGAACAAACAACACGTTCCACTTTCATTGTCAGTCATAATAAACTTAACCCGGAATCATTGAAAACTACTTTAGACATCATGCCTGGGATTTCTATCTTGGCCACTTTACATGCCTGTAATGTTTAAACCTGCATTTTGGGTTGTTTGTTTTTTACAAGTTGTATCATATTCCAAGGAAAAACACAACATTTTGGAAGAAACGGAAAACATAATCCAGACATCAAAAATCACAAAGGAACCATATCAACTATCAGAATGTTCAAACTATTCAAATTATCCACTTTTTTTTATTGTTAATGTTTCTTGTAACGTTTAAACCTGCATTTTAGCAGTCCGGTGTGTCAGCTGTACATGAGAACATTTTCTCACATCATTTCGGGTTTTATAACCTCAGTGGTTTTACTGTTTTTTAGATCTCAGCAGGCAGCGACACGTCTGAGAGCGGAGAAAGGAATGATTTAAAAGTTGCATCATATTCCAAGGAAAACCACAACATCTTGGATGAAATGGAAAATATCAGCCAAACATCTTCATCAATCAAAAATCACGAAGTAAGAATAACAAATATTATTAGAGTGTTAGTGAGTGGTTAATTAGATCACAGAACTTTGTTGATTTAACAGAGTTATTATGATCATTAAGACCAATTATGGATAACAGCTACATGAGAAGATACATGCTTTGTAAGATCTTTGCAGACCGTGCATTCAGTGATCGGGTCAAATCCTACAGAAGAACATGTAAAGACTGGAATGAATACGAACATGACCGATCAAACCTCAGTTTACATGTAGGTCTGAAATTCTGAGCACAGGTACTGTACATGCTCTGTGCTCCACATCACACCAGGATCTCGAAGCCTGGAAGGGTGAACAGGAATAGTCGAGGGCTTCAGAGTGGCAAGGTCATTGTGACGGCGTGTTCGCGATAACACGATTGTAGCACGGAGGAAGACGGACGAGCGGTTCGAGGATGTAGAGGAGCGGAAAGCTGAGCAGAAACTCAATAATCCTGGAATCAGAGAGAGAGAGAGAGAGAGAGAGAGAGAGAGAGAGAGAGAGAGAGAGAGAGAGAGAGGGCAAAGTGACAGTCAGTAATAGAAACAGTTCCTAAGGCAGCAGAAGAGATGAAATTGAAGGAATGACCTTGTGAAGGAGAAGAGAAATCAATATGATGGAGGAAACGAATTCTCTGGACTCATTAGCAGTATGTTAAAATTAATTAATTACTTAATTAATTACTGTATATATATATATATATATATATATATATATATATATATATATATATATATATATATATATATATATAATCTTGATTAGCATGATTTAGACACTGGAATGATGCTAAGATATTGTGCTTCTTGAGTCAGAGTAATAATACTTTAATAAATAAAATTCTTTATAGATTTTCCAGTCCAATTATCAACCAGGAACACGTTCGTAACGAGTCAGATTAAGTAACATTAAACAGACACTTGTGACATTTTATTTGATCATCTGGATGCTTTGAATATTAAAATACGATCTTTAAAGAACGAGTGATCGTGTCGGTAAAACAGAGCTGAAGGCGTCACAGTGTGAAAGATAAACAAACGCATTAACTCCGTCTCTCAACTGTAACCCGAGCTACAATTACTGCAGAGAAAGAAAGAAATTATGACAGAAATATTCTCTCTTCCTGTTAAATTGAAGATGAACGGATGGATGAGCGTTTCCTCTGGTGTCTGATTAGACTATAAATTGGACTGAGATCAGAGACAGCTAATTTACATACAAATGTGTGTGTGTTTATTTATTTATTTGTTTGTTCATTTGTGTGCATGAATGTTTAATTGTCTTATTAGCGTAAATAAAGAGCAGAGCGAATGCTTTAGTCTCATTAAACAGTTTAAAGTCAGAGCAGGAGAGATGAGTGAGACACCACAGTGGACTTCTCCATCCTACAGCAGTCAATACTGACAGAAAGATTCACTTTAAAATTAAAACACTGAGACACAAAGCTGGAGTTTTTACTAAGGATGTAACGATCCGATATTTTGGATCGGTATCGGCGCCGATCCAAGCGTTTTGAGTGGATCGGGTATGGGGGGTGCGTGACCGATCCAAATCCGATACCCGTGGTCATGGGCGACAGAACCATTATAAACCACTTTTTAAGACCGATAATATTGGACCCAACCACTTTTACCGTCTCTATTCAGCACATATGTCTTTTTTTTATTACTTTTCAGAGCGCCGCCAGTCGAATCCATTCCGCTTGATCAAATGCCCCATTAAATTAAACTCCATTCCGTGTTTTACCTACAGCATTGACCACGCTGCTGCTTCCTGAAATCTATGGGCGTCGGAACCGTTATATGTGTGTGGGACAGGACACGCCCACTTTGTATTTACTTCTGACGCCCGTGACTGTGGTGGTTGATTAATGAACAGCAAACATCATAAACTATTGTATAAACTTATAAGAAATACACTTATATATTAAATTACATTAATGTAAATAAATATAATACATTTTATAGGAAACATGTTGCAAAGTTTATCAGGCGTCCTTTCTGTTTACCTCAGCGCGTTAAACATGTCGCTCATTTGGGTGTGAGGTTTACTGTTTAATACATTTTGCATTGTGTTTCAATAGGTTTAATATAAGATTCTAATATAAGATTCTAATATAAGATTCTAATATAAGATTCTAATATAAGATTGCGGTACATATGGTTTAGTTTGTTATACCACTAACTGTTAAAAGTTCTGTTTGCTACTGCATTAATACTTTTTTAAGGTTTCTTGTGTTCTCATTTTTCATCCAGTAATATGGGCATTTTTGTATTTCTTTGCCAGAAACAAATAAATCGTAATAACTAAACGAGTTGTTTACATTCTTTAGTTTTAAAGGTAGAAAAGAAAACAGATATCGGTATCGGTATCGGCCGATACCGGCAAACTCTGGTATCGGAATCGAATCGGAAGAGAAAAAGTGGTATCGGTACATCCCTAATTTTTACACAAAGACAAACACAAGAGATTAAAAAAGATCAAAATAACAGACAGCAGGACTGGTCGAGGTTCGAAGGACATTATTTTATTACATTAGATTCATGCCACAGTGTTTTGTTGTAGAAGTGTTTAAAAACAGCTGATAGTCACTAGCAAGTCCTCATAATGTCTCAGCAACTGGGTAAAGATACAAACAACACAATATCTTATTTAACACATTCAGGATGTTAAATGAAACAAACAAATAAAAAAAACCCCTCATTTTTATTCAGAGCAGAAATTAAAAACACGCTTTCTGCATCTTGCATAGAAAGAAATCCAGATGTTTTCAATACAAAACCAACACGACCTGATGGCGGCCAAGCGACAGACCGCATTCTGCACAAGCGTCGAAATCAAAGTCAGAAAATGTAAAGAGCATCAGTGTTTTAATTGATAATAAACCCTACACGTTGTTCTCTAACTCACTTAAACACATCAATACTTATGGAAGTGTGGCTTGAGGGTGCCAATACTTTTGAACGTTTATTTAAAGGCCAAGTCAAGGACGGTGAGATACAAAAACACAACATCATATCGTAGTTTAACGGGTGTCAGAGAAATCTCAGAGGATCACAGAGAAACTATAATGAATAAACTCATGCATTTAAAGGCACAAGCATATGGATCATATAATGGAGGAAACCTACATATTCACAGTACACAGCATGCACCCACCCTCCCACCCACCCACCCACATACACACACACACACACAAATTATTTATTATACCTGTCTTTAAGGATTTTTGTGCTTATATTTTATTTTTATTTTTCCTGTTTTATCTTGATGTTCTGCTATATGACCACGAGAGGGCAGTGTTGATCAGATAAAAAGGCAAACATTGGAAGCTCAAATTTCTATCAAATTGAATATTGCAATATCCTGAGGAATAGTGTGTGTGTGTGTGTGTGTGTGTGTGTGTGTGTGTGTGTGTGTGATGATAAAATACTATAAGGTCAACATTTGTTTTTTACAAAGAGCTGCAATAGATACACACGTTAATCATTAATCGAGTCGAGTCCCTTAATTTCCTGTACTTTACAACTAAAGGGAGAAAGAGGAAGAGACTTACAGTTTTTATGTGTTTATGTACAGTAATTCCCTCTAGTGCAAACACACATACACCTCCATTATCACATTGTTTCTACATCACATTTATCTGTGTACAGCTTCACATTCTCATCAAATCCCCTTCCTCTGTTAAATTTGGGGGATTCTGTTAAGTCAAAACAAACTTTTAGGTTGAAAGAAAGTCAATTCTTTCCCCCACAGAAATCTGAGACATAAACGGATGCGGGATACACGATTAGCGTCCTGCTGATGGTTGAAGCTCCTTCCAGGATCATTTCCAGTTGATATTCTGTCCTTTGTTGTCCTCTTCTTACAGGTGAAAGCATTGTATCGTCTCGTTAAAAAATGTCCTTCATCACAATCATCATCATCATCGCCTCCAGACATCTTAAACCCTCCTCTTTCTCATTTCTCTGATTTAAAAAATTCCAGAAATGTTAAATCCACTATAAGCTTATAA
Organism: Tachysurus fulvidraco; assembly: GCF_022655615.1. NCBI lineage: Eukaryota > Metazoa > Chordata > Actinopteri > Siluriformes > Bagridae > Tachysurus > Tachysurus fulvidraco. The sequence continues at coordinate 32,558,793 of NC_062522.1, forward strand.
TATACAGAGATATACACACTCCAATCCAGCCAATCAGCAGCTCCTTTAAATTCTGACTTGTTTTATATCCCAGAATCCAAAATGATTGACAGAAGCGTCGTTAATGTAACCAGGAAACTTATCCACTTGGTTTCTGAAGCACTGCCGTGGTTTGGAGCATTTTTTGCGCTATTTGTCTTGGACTCTACAAAAAAGAAATCGTTAAAGGAAATATCATGAAGACAGTTAGTTAATTAATTGTTGTAATGAATGAATGAATTAAAGGACAGATAACACTTTATTTTGAGTGTGTGACTGTTATGCTGGAGGACATTTGAGGATCGTCACATCATTAGACTCTGATTTTAATGATCATGAGCCTCACCTGTGACGTGTAGGTCAGTCTTCATGATATTGTGTCCCGAGCTGGCCATCAGTATGCAGATGTACGTGCCGTTATGTCTTTGCTCGACTTGCTGAATATTTAACAGTAAACTCTGATCGTCTGTGTAACTGCAGCTGATACCATTATGCAGGTTCTCTATAGTTTTCTTATAAACACACAGTGTTTTATTCCCGTCTGACCAGGAAAATGTGACCACTGTGACACTCTGGTTGATGCTGCAATTCAGAGTGACGTTCTGACCACACTCGGCCGTCACAGACTTCTCAGTGATCAATCTGATCTGGTTTCCACCTGGACAGAAACAGACACAGTTCAGCTTCAGGTTTAGCGAGAGCTTTAATCCATGAAGGTATAAGATCGAGGGCTTCTTATTTTTAAGGAACAAGGAACTAACTGTAAAAACAGACACACCTGACTAAAGCGTACGCTGATAAATGTTGTATAAATAAGACAAGAGATAAGAGAAGATAAGGTGAAGTGAGTGACTTGCCTGTGTGAGCTGTAAGCAGGACGGTCAGAGCGAGAAACACAGCAGCTCTCATGGTGACACTCATGGTTTGACCCTCAGTAGATGGAAACCTTCAGAAGAAGAATGGAAAGAGAAGAAAGTACAGAACTGAATAAAACACGTCCACAACCTTCTTCAACACATCTGAAGTCCTGCATGAAAATGATCCTGGGATCCGTCGGCAGCATTTATCAAAACTTCCTGTTCATGCTTTAGACATTAAAGGGTCAGTCATTAGACCCGTGTAGAAGATTTCATTCAAGGTTCTATCTAGAACCCAACAACAGATCGAGCACAATGCTAAACGTTCCTCAGTGTGTTCCTCTCACCGAAAAAACAGGATTGCAGATGGTCTCAGAAACGGATCCATGTAGAACCTTGTTTAAAATCAGCTTGATAAGAATCCTTAAGTACCTGAAGAACTCTTAAAGAACCGTCCGTCTCAGAGAAAGTGCACAGGAATTCTTTCTAGTGTGATGTTGAGAAATCCTGCACATCCTTCAGAGTTCAGTCCTTCAATGAACCGTAGAAAGTTCCTCAATTCTTTATGAGTGAGTCCGGTGCTGGGCGTGCCGTAACTCGTCATGTGACTGAATCACACCTGCAGGGTTAAAGGTGTGCGCTTGGGGAAGGGAAAGAGGCTGAAAAGTGCAAATAGATCCAATGAAAGTGAAAATCTGGCTTTCAAGGCTGGATTAAGTGGATTGAGGTGAAGTTCTCGCTCACAGCAGGAAATACCAAGAAACACACAGTTCCGACTCCGACGTTGTTTAACAGCGTCTGGGACAGCAGTGCAGGTTTAAACCGGTTTCTATGGTAACGGGATCGTTATGTAAGGCCAGGCATTTTAAACACTTTTGTATTAAAACCACATGTAAGTCACGTTTTGTCCTGTTCTTCAGAACGTGGCTCTGGATTATAGATTCGTTTTTTATTAAATTAGATTTTTAATCTTCACCTAAAAAAGACGAAAGGTTTCGACTTCCTCTGAACTTTAGTAACAAAGTGTAAAGAAATGAACAACAAACAAACAAACAAACAAACAAATAAATAAACGTTTTATTTCCAGTTCAGATTTTACATGTCGAATCTAAACAAATTTTTGATTGAAATTTTGAAATGAAATCTATTTTTTTTTACTTGTTTATTTGCTGCATTTACAGTTAAAGCTCCGTAAAGGCATTGACTATAAATTGACCCTGATCATTTAGAGCTGTGTGTGTGTGTGTGTGTGCGAGTGTGTAAGTAAGTAAGTGACGTGACATACAGGCGCCCGGGAAGCAGTTGGGGGGGGTTCGGTACCTTGCTCAAGGACACCTCAGTCGTGGTATCGCCGGCCCGAGACTCGAACCTACAACCTTAGGGTTAGGAGTCAGACTCTCTAACCATTAGGCCACGACTTCCCCCCAAGTGTGTGTGTGTGTGTGTGTGTGTGTGTGTGTGTGTGTGTGTGATTTTACGAGTCTTCTATTCACACAGCTCCTATTTAATATTCACACAGTAATGTCGGCACCGTGTCTCCAGTCGACTTCATTCTACAGCTTAAAGTTGATCAAAGTTGCTCTGATGTCGCTGGGACGATTCCACCGATCCTGGCGCGTCTCAGCATGGGTGGGCTTTAGGGTGGGTGGGCTTTAGTGTAGAGACATCAGGAGAGTTTAAATCTCTGACCTCCAGGCTGATCTCGTGTCAGCGTGAGGAATTAGGATTAGGATGAAGGATAGAAAAATTCTCATATTTCAGAGTGGAAAGTATTGGCACCCCTTTTGTTAAGAGGCAACCTAGCATTAACCAACAATTATGAGATTATTACATGGTTTTAAACGGATCTTTGGGATTAAATGTTACAATATCAGACATCTCTGGACCCGATGCGATACTCTTTCTCTTTTTTCTCTAACTCCATCTTCACTCCTTTTCCTTTCTTTCCTTTTTCATGTCTAGACACATCCAGGGACTGATAGCAAAAACAAATATTTATTAAGAAAATCTCCTGTTTCTGTTTTTTTTTTTTCTCTCCCTCGGATTCACTCCAGGGAATTTGTGTGAGATGTTCTGCACTGATGGAGCAGCAGAAACTGAAGAAACATCCGGAACTCTGCTGATGTCTGCTTGGGAATTTGGCCACATGCCCAGACTCGCTCTGTTATAGATGCAGAAACCTGCCATTTTCTTCCCTCATGAGCTGCTAAGAGCTTCTAGTTACTTAAAACACACACACACACACACACACACACGCAAACACACACACACACACACACACACACACACACACACACACACACACACACACACACACACACACACACACACACACACAGACACATACACACACATACACACAAACATACACAGACACACACACACATACACACACACACATACGCACACACGCACACACAAACACACACGTACACACACGCACACACACACACACGCACATAGACACACACACACATACACACACACAAACACACACACATACACACACACACGCACACACACATACACACACACACACGCACACACACATACCCACAAACAAACACACAAACACACACATACACACAAACATACACACACACACACACACGCACACACACACATACATAGACACACACACACACACACATACACACACACACATACACACAGACACACACACACATACACACACACAAACACACGCACACTCACACGCGCGCACACACACACACACACACACACACACACACACACACACACACACACACACACACACACACACACACACACAAGCAGAGATAAAAACAGACTCACAACCCTAACGTATATAGACATGAATAATGTTTCCTTTAGCTCCGCCCACATTTAGTTCCACACAATTCCTTTATTTACACGTTTTACTTTAATTGTTTTATTTATGATTTCTTTGTTCTAACATTTTCAAACAGTTTATTTATTTTCAGGTTCATATTTAACAAATCTTTTTTTTCCCCACAAACAATTTCTTTCCTATTTGTCTTTTATGGTGGGAGACATAAAATTGTTTTATACCTTTGTTTTTATTGTCATTTTTTAAATTTTATTTCAACGATTTCTGTTTCAATGTTTTTATTTTATTTAAGAGAACACACATAATAATGGTACCTTATAGTGAATAATAACAATAATAATCATAATAATAACGAAACTTTAACGCTGGGGTTCCAGTCTGCTGCCCCGGAAGGAAATGGAAATTAAATCAGTGATAACGAACAAACTCAGGACTCTGTTGTTATTTCAGTTTGTTCTAGACGTGTTTTTTTTTTGATAAACTCACAATGACATAACAATTTCATTGTTGAAGAGAAATCTGAGCTGCACTTTAGATGCACAAGCACTTGGAGCATTAAAGTCCAAGATCTTAGTTTTGTGTAAAAGTGAGATTACGACTGCACGCTGATTCGTTTCTAAAGGAGTTATTTTGCAGAAAACGACTCATTAAGCATCCATTATTTCAATCATTTTTTAGGCTCCTGCCTCCTGAGTGCTGTTCCTTAGTAAACCCCAGCTTGGAATGTCCCTCGCGTGTTTTAACAAGCTCCCTGCTTCTATCTGTACGTGAACCTTTCCTGTAGCGAGACCTTGTTTCCTGAGAAAGGGCAGAATTCTGCTGGTGTGGCCTCTAACAACTCTGTCACCGCCTCGCCTCTACTTAAATCACACCTTTTCAAATGCCACTGAGTCGGTCATGACAGCGTGAGCTTAAAGAACTCGGGCTGAACTCAGGAAGTAAAGAATCTGGGGACATAAAGTCCTTAATCTGTTCTGTCTCGACTCCTGAAGGTCTGGAGATGTTTGGAGAAGTTGAGCTTCGTGGAGCCTTTTAATTTCTGCATGACTTAATAAAACTGAATTCATTTATTTATGAATTTGTTGGTTTGGATTTTAATTTATTTGTATTTTTTTTCCATGAGGATACTTTTATTTTCAAATTTATTTATTTATTTATTTATTTATTTATTTATTTATTTATTTAGTATTTATTCGAGCTTTCGTGCATCTTCAGGGTCGAGGAGTTCGCTTCACTTGCAAACGGGAACTAACTCGATTCAGGGACTTTCCTTCACCTTAAACATAACTATTCCTGGATAAAATGTATGACTTGTTGATGTTTTAAAGTTAAAAATAAAATAAAAAAGTCAGCTCACTGACAAACCACAAAATCTGACAAAAGTCTATGTTGATCACACGTTAAAATAAAACCTCACGTCATTTTAAAATTCAGATCGCAAGCAGGAAATGTCTAAAGCTCCCATTCTCTGTGCATTTGTGTGTGTGTGTGTACATTTTTAGCTAAACCTGCCTTTATCGGTGGTTTAGCATCACTAGCAGAGCACATTCCTGCCTGAGTGTTGGAGATTAGCGCAGAATTTTGAAAAAATTTCACGCTAGCAGCTCGAGCTAGAGCTTCCACACAAACGTGCCTTTGTTAGCACAAACTTTCCCCTCAACTTCTTCTTATTTCTGTCCTTGTCGTATTATTAGTAACCGTTCATTTCGCCGCACAACGCTTCCCTTTCAGCACACAAACAGCCAGCCGGACGTTTAAAAGGCATCTTGGATAACGGCGTTTACGAAACAAGCGGCTGTTATCTGCAGCGACGAGCGATCTCAGGACCCTCGCAGCCGCCGGAGAAGCCGCTACACAAAGCTAATCTCCTCGAGCTCTTTCTCTTCTTCACTTGTTTACTTTCATTTGAATTTAGATGGATTTTTTTTTTCACAGAGAAGTAATATGAGTCCAAGATTATCAAAGCGCCCGAGCAGAGATGTTGTTTTCTCTCGTCTGCTCTGACACACCTGGTTCATGTCTTTAAATCAGGTGTGTCAGTGCAAGCGACGAACACGTTAAAGCATGTGTTATTGTCTCTCCACAGATCTGCAGTCACACAGAACAGAGATAAAAAACACCCAGAGTAATTTGTAAAAAAACAAAAAACAAAACACAAACACACTGACAGCTTTTGGACTTTTTTCCCCGCAGTACGCTAACACCTGATAAGCAGATGATTAGCATAATCTCGCTTGTAATCCGAGCTAATCTCTAACGGGACAGACGTCTCAAATATAAAACACACGATCTCACATCTGCTTCACTTTTAAATGGATTTCGTGTTGCTGCCGGTCGACTCTGACTGCTGTCTCTAATGTTTTAGGGCTTGGATATGTTTAACCTCACGCGTACTCTCTGAAAATACACTCGGAATCTAACAGAAAAAAAACCCCCACAGATTTTTGTTCTATTTTTTTTTTTGTTTCTTTATATTCATGTGTTTTATTATTTAAATTCGATCTATGTTTTATTCTTCTTCTTGTTATTATAATTTGTTTATTTTGATTAATTTTTTAGATTATTTTATTTATGTCCTTCATGATTATTATTCGCTCATTTATTTGTTTATATTAATTATTCTTTTATATTATTTAATTTATTGTTTATTCATCCATTATTATTATTCGTTAATTTATTTGTTCACGTTTTCCTTTTTTTTGTTTATATTTATTTATTTCTCATTCATTCATTCATTCTCTACCACTTATCCGAACTACCTCGGGTCACGGGGAGCCTGTGCCTATCTCAGGTGTCATCGGGCATCGAGGCAGGATACACCCTGGATGGAGTGCCAACCCATCACAGGGCACACACACACTCTCATTCACTCACACACTCACACACACTACAGACAATTTTCCAGAGATGACAATCAACCTACCATGCATGTCTTTGGACCGGGGGAGGAAACCGGAGTACCCGGAGGAAACCCCCGAGGCATGGGGAGAACATGCAATCTCCACACACACACAAGGCGGAGGCGGGAATCGAACCCCCGACCCTGGAGGTGTGAGGCGAACGTGCTAACCGCTAAGC
>NC_062522.1:32570578-32583078 GCF_022655615.1 Tachysurus fulvidraco
TTGCTTCTTCCCTCCGTCTTTTTTCTCTCTGATGATAATAAGAGTGCTTTCCTTCACGACTGATGGCCCTGTTTATTAAAGGTGCTCGTTATTTTCAGAAGCAGCTGCGTAATGAGCGAACGTCCCTCTCCATCACCGTGTGCACCTCTCTGACCCGAACTGTGACAGGATAAATATATATTAGAGAAACAGACTGCAGGGCTGCGTGTCCTTTAAAGTCTCCTCCTGTTTCTCAAACAGCTGGAGAGCAATTATTAATAACATTTATACTCCCATTAATTAACATAATTCATCAAACGCTGTGTCGGTTACAGCCACGCTGGGATTCCTAACTGTCGAGATGAAGGCCTATAAGATTAGAGCATAATGTCAGCGTTTAATGTTAGTGTTAGACTGATGGTAGCATGTATTAATGTATTTACTGTAGTCATGTTACTCTCATGTTTCTTTTAACATCCTCGATGTATCGACACCGTAAACGCCGGTGATGATCTTCCACTTTCAACACAAGGCTCGCTGTCCTCTAGCATACACCACTCACCAACCGGAGGCCCTGTGACTTCCTGCAAGACTAATACACTAAGGGATAAGTGCTAATAAACATGACCATAAACAGGATGCATGAGAGAGAGAGAGAGAGAGAGAGAGAGAGAGAGAGAGAGAGAGAGAGAGGAGGAGACGGACATGACGAGAGCGTGAGAGATGACAATACGAGAATAGAAGAGTAGAGAGATTGTGGGTGTGAGTAGGAGACGTGAGAAGAGAGAGTTAGAGAGACTTTTACGAGAGAGAGATTGTTATAGCCGTGTCCATTTTGACCTTTTCGTTGCGTTTACGTCCTTGTTCGTTTGTTTTTCTCTGGTCCCTTTCATGTTTTTCTAGATTACTGGTCGTATCCTTGCGACCCGCTTTTTTTATTATCTTCCATTCTTTCTATTGTTAAGGCATCTTTCCGAGGGATTTAGACTCTCTAGGTTTGCTCTATTCTCTTTAATTTTTTTCTCTTTTTGTATTCATAGCCCACGTCGACGCCTTGCGCGGGGGGGGCCGCTTGTGTGTGTGCGCGCGCGAGGGCTCCTGGCCGTGCGCGCCGCGCGCCCGCGCGCGCTCGTGCGCGCTTGTCGATCCCCTCGCGACTCTCGCGTCCCGTGTCGGTCGCGCTACTCCATCTAACCTTCGTTGGTTCTGTTTCGTTCCTTTGTCTCCGCCTGCTAGTGTCGTCTTGTCCCTTTCTGTGCTGTCTTTCTCGGCGCGCTTCGTCGACCCCCTCGGCTTTCGGCCTCTCTTGTTTGCTTTTGAGTCGCGTTTTGTTGCTTTTCTTTCTTTTGTGTTGCTGCTTGTTCTCTTTTTTTCTTGTTTTCGTTTCTTCTTTTTTTTGCCTTTTCTCTTTCTCTACGATCCTTTTGTTCTTTGCTATGCCGCCCTCTCTCTCTTTTTGGTCCCTTCTTTTTCTTCTCTTCCTTCCCTTTTTCTTTTTTTTCCCCCCTTGTCCCTCTCTTTCCTCTGTTCTCTTTTTTACTCTATCCACCTATTACTCCCTCTCTCTCTCCTCGTTCGTCTCTTCTTCGCTGCCGTTCTTTCTTATTCTTTTTTTCTCTCCTTCCTTCCTCCTTTTTTTTCTTTTCTTTCTCCTTCATTTTTTTTTCCCTCTCTCTATCTTTTTTTTCCTGATTCTTTTCAGTTGTGTTTTATTCTTTTTTGTATTTTTTGTTTTATTCTGCCTTGTTCGCTTTTCCTCTCTCTCTCTTCGTCTTTTTTCTATTGACGTCCTTTTTGTTTTTTTCCGAGGTCTGTCTGTCTCTTACCTCTTTTTATCTCTGCCTCACCCTCGTTCTGCTGCCTTTCTCCTCTTACTACAACCATTTATACGAGCCTTTCTCGTCTTCTTTACTTCTTTAATTTTCTCTAGCTTGTCGTACTCTCTATCCTGCATAATGCTCACTTCCGGTTTCTCTCGTTCTCCTCGTCTCACTCTCTTCTTCTCTCTCTCTTTTTTCTTTTTTCCCTCCCCACTTCATTTCCTTCTTTTCCTTTCCTTACTCGTGCTTCTTTTCACGCCTCTTGTCCTCTGTCTCTCTTTTCTTCGCTTTTCTTTTTCTGCCTTTTCGAGTTATCTTTTGTTCCCCCCGCTTATTTTATTCACCTCTTTTTGTTTTTCTTTTCTCTTCTCATGAATCTGAGTTTTTAGCTCTCTCTCTACTAGTTTTTTCTTTCGTCTTTCGCACTGTTTATATGGTGGTTGCATATTATCTGCCTTGCCTTTTTCCACCCTGCCCCTCGTCATCCTTAATTCCGCCCCTTCTTGCCCTTATTTCTTCTTTTTTCCGTCTTATCTTCTATATCTTCCTATCCCTTCTCTTGCTCCTATCTTTTTCCCCTCCTCGTATCCTCTTGTGTTTTCCCTAATATCTTACTACTATCTTTTATCTCTATCCTCTATCTCTCTCTTGCTGGCTCCTTCTGCATCTCTTCTCTCTTCTCTCTTCTCTCTCCTTCCTCTCTTTTCATCCTTCTCTCTTCCCATCTCTTTTTAATTTTCCTTTAGGTCTTTTTCACGCTAGTCTCCCCGTCTGGCCCTGCCTTTCCGAATCATGGCTAACGACTGTCTAAGTTTGTATTTTCTTGTTTTGGGGACCATATCCCATCATTTTTGCTTTTAAAAATTGACGTTTTCTCATTTCCCTTGATCTCTTACGTTCCAGTCTTTACACAGTTCCAGACTTCCGACAACCCCGCACGCATCACTTTTGTGTGTCTCTTTTATTTAAACACACCAATGCACAGAGCGATTTTAAATAGCAGTGGCTCTTTGCATTAAACAATAGTTTACCAAATGTCCTCGTACTTGTGTTTCGTTTTGTTGTTTTCCTGGGCAACTGATCTACGTGGTGCTCTCACAGAATTGTGGCTCAACATTCTCGGCAGTAACTACCTCCATTATCTTGTAGACAATATAATAATACACAGCCTAATGACTTAATCTACAATATAATCACATAATAAATAAATAAATAACACCAGTAATAAATCAATTCTGTTAAATAAATAATAATCAGATGGATAGAAGATAACCCTGAATTTGAAAAATAATAACTAAATGATAAGTAATAAATAAAATAAATAAATAAATAAAAAATACATCAGAACAAATACATAAATTAAATTAAAAACCCATTATAAAATATAAATGACATTTGAACTAAATATAAAACAATAATAAAACATAAGTCTGTGAATCTAATAAATCCTGACAGCGCTTTCTTACATAATTTTCTGATCCCTTTTTTCTGAAAGCTAAAGAGCCAGAGGTCACACCGTGAACAAAAGCCTGATGAAGTCTCGATGAAGTTTACAGCCTCACTTCCCTTTGTTTAATTCACACTCGTTTCCTCTGGTTTTCCTGAATCTCTGAGCAGGAATGTGTTTTGTGCTTCTCACTTTCAGTAAATGCATCGAGATGCTTAATCCAGCTCACCTTCGACCCTCTGGGTGCCAGAGAGGAGCATGTTGACGCAGCAGAACTTCAGACGTGTTTGTTATTATTCACTTCACTTCACTTCACTTCACTAATGTGCATGATGGCTGTTGGCTAACAGATGAACTAGCACGATAATAAACAAGCAACAAACTCACTAGAATGATTCTAAACTTGCTAATTCACTAATTGCCATTATACAAAATAAATGCTAATCCCAATGCAGTGTTATAGTAAACATGCTAACACACTAAATTAGAATAACACTACGTATGTGGCGGAAAACAAAACCTGAAGTACATTATAGCATCCATAAGGACTGTCTACGTGCTTTTGATGTAGAACTAGGCACAGTTACTGTAGACAGATCTTTTAGTCAAACATTATAAACAACAGCTTAAACAACACTCGCACTCTTTTTGCTACTGTAGAGACACTAATGCCCCTTTTCCACCGAGGCAGTTCGAGTGCTGGTTCGGAGCCTAATTTAGAACCAGTTCTTTCTGTTTCGACCGCCAAAGCACCGGCTCCGAACCAGGAAAAGTGGTTCTTAAATAGCACCAAAACGTTGCTGGTCTAGACTTAAGACCCGCTTGCGTCAGGAGCTGTGGGCGGGGCTACTGTTAGCGCATTTGATAATGTACCTTAAGTATACTAATGTTTAATACACTTTTACTTTACCGCGATATGATACATTATCAGCACACATGATAGTAGGTAGCTACATGCTAAGGCTAAATTTTTTTCTGTGTTAACGATAAAATAACGTTATGTACTTTATCGATTACAACCTCCGTTTATACAGATTACACGGAGCCACACGTACACGTTTTATTCACCGCGTTTGGATGCCGATGTAGGTTCACTAAGCCATGAGCATTAACAGTAAAGCAACATCCACCATTGTTGTCGTGTTTGTGTTTGTCGCTGCTGCGCTAACGTTGCTGGGACACGTGACACGTATACAGTGACGTCACACTCGGCGCTGTGATGGCTCTCTAGCCGGTGGAAAGGCAAACCGGTTCTTAGAAGGTTCGCCAGTGGAACCAACTTTGAACCAGCACCAGCGCTAGCTCTGAACCAGCACCAGGTTCTTTCCGGTGGAAAAGAGGCATTACAAACCCCCCAAATCAAGATCCTAGTGAAATGCTCTCTGACAACAAATGCAATGAGTTTGCAACCTTTTTTCTCTGAGAAAATCAGTAATATCAGAAAGGCAATCGATACGGCCTCATATCGTAACGTGGTCAGTCAGACCTCACTACAACAACCTCAAAAATTTGTCATTTTCTCAGAAATTGACATAATAGATATAAAAACCCTGGAAGTACAGTACAACATCTTAAAGCATCGACTTGCAGCCTTGACACCCTCCCCCACATCCTTTCTCAAAAAGGTACTTAACTGCTTAGAAACTGACCTCTTAAAAATAGTAAGTACTGTACCTCTCTGCTCACAGGCACTTTTCCAGAGTCCCTAAAAACGGCAGTCGTTAAGCCTCTCCTAAAAAAGAGTAACCTAGACAAAACCATTCTTAGCAACTACAGACCGATCTCTAATCTTCTTTTTATAGGCAAGAGCATTAAAAAAGTTTGTTTTCAATCAGCTGAAAAATTCTTAAATTCAAATGGCTATCTGGACAATTTTCGATCTGGTTTCCGCCAGCATCACAGCACAGAGACAGTGCTCATAAAGAATAAATGATATTCGCTTAAACTCTGATTCAGGTAAAATATCAGTGCTGGTGCTACTACTGTAGATCTTAGTGCTGCCTTTGACACGGTACAGTAGATCACACCATACTCTTACATAGACTGGAAAACTGGGTAGGGCTTTCTGGGATGGTCCTCAAATGGTTTAAATCATACCTAAAAAGGAGAGGTTACTATGTGAACATAGGTAACCATAAATCTGAGTGGACATCCATGACATGTGGAGTCCCACAGGGCTCAATTCTTGCACTGCTTCTATTTAATTTGTATATGCTCCCAATTGGTCAAATAATGAAAAAGATCCAAATCGCTTACCACAGCTATGCAGATTACACCCAGATATACTTAGCCCTGTCCCCTAATGACTATAGCCCCATTGACTGTCTATGTAAGTGCATTGATGAAATTAACAGTTGGATGCGTCAACTGTTAACTCTCGAGGTTAACACACAAATTGACTCTAGGGGTCTAAAGACACAAAATAAAGTCAGAAATCTTGGTGTCATTTTAGAGTCTGACTGTAATTTCAGTAGTCATGTGAAAGCGATAAGCAAATCGGTTTACTACCATCTCAGAAATATAACCAGAATGAGATGTTTTGTCTCAAGAGAAACTTGTTCATGCTTTCATCACCAGCACGGTGGATTATTTGCAATGGACTCCTTACTGGGATCCCCAAAAAGACCATTGTAGTAAACAAGTGTATGTGTGTGAGTGTGTGTGTGTGTGTGTGTGTGTGTGTGTGTGTGTGTGTGTGTGTGTGTGTGTGTGTGTGTGTGTGTGTGTAGTTTGGACTTTGTGAGGCCTTGTTGCTGACAACCAAATTTATTGTCAGTGTTACCATAACAACAGGAATCATCTGCTGAAAGTGTGTACACATTAGCTGAGCTTGTTTTTATCTAGTCTGTGGAACCTTCAGCATGTTAGCCGAGCGCTTAGCGTGTTAGCTGAGTATTAAATAACACTTTTTTTTTTAAAAACATCGTTTAGTTGAATCTCAGTAAACTGATATTTTACATAATGTTTTTTGGTGGATATCCATGCTTTCGTTACTGCAGCAGACTCGCTAACATTTATCATTTTATACTCAAGCTTGCTTTAAAGATGTTTTCCTTTATTTAATATAAATCAGCAGGCAAACACAAGAATGTTGAAAGATGGACAGTCTCATGTCTTTCATCACTGCAATAAATCTGTTATTAACTGACTCCATCTGGAAGCCCTGCCCATCAACCATGCATCGGTCTTCATTTCTTACACATTAAAATGTCCAACATCCAACATTTAATCTTACAAAATCTTCCAATAATTTAAAATCTGATGCTAATTAGTAAGTGACTGAATCACTGTTTGCTCTCCTGAGTGAATAAACACATCACCTTCGAGGCTTTGAGCTAACAACATCTCACAGTGTTTACTTCTCTCAGCTCTCTGACTGATAAATAAAACAGCTTGCATGGCGGTGCATGTAGAAATAAAGCACACTGTCTTACCTTTGCAGTGTTTAAGTTGTGTTCAGCTTGATCCAGTCTGCAGTGTGCAGCTTCAGGATGTTCCTGCTTTATGGAAGCAATGTTTCTGAGAGGACTGGAGCCAGGAGGAGGGACGGCAAGGGGGCTTTCAGGCCAGGGCTTTAAGGCTTTCCTGGAAACCGCATGATGTCAGCCAAAGAACCAGATTGTTTTACTTTCACTTCCTTTAAGTGTTGTTAGAAGCACACACACGGGCACACAGACGCACACACACCCTTTCTGTCTTCCTCAGTCCATTAAATACTCTTTCTCTCAATGATAGATTACATTTCAACCTCTTCACGTTTCAACCCAGTATCAGCGTTCCAGGATCGTCTGACTGCAGCTGAAGAATCGATGCTAAAAAAAAACTGACCAGATTTTATAGTTTTATTTAAGCTTTAATGAGTAAATAATTTAGTATAGCATCCACAGATAGAGAAACAGCACAGAGATCTATAAGTGAATTTAGAGTTTACGATGACCCATTAGTTCCTCAGGAGCTCTCGGTTGCACTATTATAATCTGTTGGAGAATTTACATAATTAACATTGACATTATTTCCTGTCATACATTTCTTGTATATATATATATATATATATATATATATATATATATATATATATATATATATATATATATACCTTCACACTGGAAGCTCCAACTGGGTCCAAAAGAGCTCCATTAGAGCACTCTGCTAAAAGCTACAGCATCTATTATTTATCTATCTATCTATCTATCTATCTATCTATCTATCTATCTATCTATCTATCTATCTATCTATCTATCTATCTATCTATCTATCTATCTATCTATCTATCTATCTATCTATCTATCTATTTGCAGAAACAATCACAATTTTATCCAGCCAGATTTATGTAAAATAAAGGTTTATTGATTTTTTATTTATTAAGATTAAATTATATTCATTTGTATTTTAGTGTAGTATTGTATAGTGTTGTGTAGTATTGTTTAGTTTAGTATAGTATAGTATTGTGTGGTATAATATAACAAAGCAATTATAGTGTAATATAGTACAACTTAGTGTAGTAGTATAGTGCACTCTAGTACTGTAGTGATAGTGAACTATATGAAGGTAATGGTATAGAATAGTACTGCACTGTAATGTAGTGCAGTAGTAGTGTAGTATACCAAATCAATTATAATGTACTGTAGTGTAGTATAGTGTGGTATAGAGTAGTATAGTGTGGTATAGAGTAGAAAAGTGTGGTATAGAGTAGTATAGTGTAGTGTAGTGTAGTGTAGTATAGTGTAGTATAATGTAGTATAGTTCAGTATAGTGTAGTATAGTGTAGTATAGTTTAGTATAGAGTAGAAAAGTGTGGTATAGAGTAGTATAGAGTAGTATAGTGCAGTATAGTGTAGTAGAGTAGTAGAGTGTAGTATAGAGTAGTATAGAGTGGTATAGTGTAGTATAGTGTAGTATAGTGTAGTATAGAGTAGTATAGTGTAGTATAGTGCAGTATAGTGTAGTATAATGTAGTATAGTTCAGTATAGTGTAGTATAGTGTAGTATAGTGTTGTTCAGTGCAGTATAGTGTAGTATAGTGTAGTATAGTGTAGTATAGTGTTGTTTAGTGCAGTATAGTGTAGTATAGTTCAGTATAGTGTAGTATAGTGCAGTATAGTGTAGTATAGTGTAGTATAGTGCAGTATAGTGTAGTACAGTTCAGTATAGTGTAGTATAGTGTGGTATAGTGTAGTATAGTGCAGTATAGTGTAGTATAGTGTAGTATAGTGTTGTTTAGTGCAGTATAGTGTAGTATAGTTCAGTATAGTGTAGTATAGTGCAGTATAGTGTAGTATAGTGTAGTATAGTGCAGTATAGTGTAGTACAGTTCAGTATAGTGTAGTATAGTGTGGTATAGTGTAGTATAGTGCAGTATAGTGTAGTATAGTTCAGTATAGTGTAGTATAGTGTAGTATAGTGTTGTTCAGTGCAGTATAGTGTAGTATAGTGTAGTATAGTGTAGTATAGTGTTGTTTAGTGCAGTATAGTGTAGTATAGTGTAGTATAGTTCAGTAGAGTGTAGTATAGTGTTGTTCAGTGCAGTATAGTGTAGTATAGTGTTGTTCAGTGCAGTATAGTGTAGTATAGTGTAGTATAGTGCAGTATAGTGTAGTATAGTGTAGTATAGTGCAGTATAGTGTAGTATAGTGTAGTATAGTGCAGTATAGTGTAGTATAGTGTAGTATAGTTCAGTAGAGTGTAGTATAGTGTTGTTCAGTGCAGTATAGTGTAGTATAGTGTTGTTCAGTGCAGTATAGTGTAGTATAGTGCAGTATAGTGTAGTATAGTGTAGTATAGTGCAGTATAGTGTAGTATAGTTCAGTATAGTGTAGTATAGTGTAGTATAGTGTTGTTCAGTGCAGTATAGTGTAGTATAGTGTAGTATAGTGTAGTATAGTGTTGTTTAGTGCAGTATAGTGTAGTATAGTGTAGTATAGTGTAGTATAGTGTTGTTTAGTGCAGTATAGTGTAGTATAGTGTAGTATAGTGCAGTATAGTGTAGTATAATGTAGTATAGTTCAGTATAGTGTAGTATAGTGTTGTTCAGTGCAGTATAGTGTAGTATAGTGTAGTATAGTGTAGTATAGTGTTGTTTAGTGCAGTATAGTGTAGTATAGTGCAGTATAGAGTAGTATAGTGTAGTATAGTGTAGTATAGTGCAGTATAGTGTAGTATAGTGTAGTATAGTGTAGTATAGTGTTGTTTAGTGCAGTATAGTGTAGTATAGTGTAGTATAGTGTAGTATAGTGCAGTATAGAGTAGTATAGTGTAGTATAGTGTAGTATAGAGTAGTATAGTTCAGTATAGAGTAGTATAGTGTAGTATAGTGTAGTATAGTGTAGTATAGAGTAGTATAGAGTAGTATAGTGCAGTATAGAGTAGTATAGTGTAGTATAGTGTAGTATAGTGTATTAACATGAAATAGTAGTATAATGCACTGTAGTGTAGTGTAGTAATAGTTGAGTTTACAAGTGCTATGGTGTAGTATAGTTATGTTACAGACAGAAATACTGTCAGAGACTTCTGATCTTCTGTCTAATCAGATCAGATCGTTCGAGCGTGCTGTAATGTCAAATAGAATAACACATAATGCTCAAAGTGGACCTAAAGCCTTAAACGATTTCATTCCGACTGCTCGCTACATCTAAGGTTTCGAAATGGATCTGTTCCAGCTTTGTGACTTCATTGTTGTCTCAAACAACGTATTCAGCTCAACACTTCATTTCCACAGGCCTCCTGCTGCTCTTGGTGATGGAAATCCCACAGCCTGCCGGGAGATTGATAGGCCTGTGTGTGTGTGTGTGTGTGTGTGTGTGTGTGTGTGTGTGTGTGTGTGTGTGTGTGCGTGTGTGTGTGTGTGTGTTTGTGTGTGTATATATGTATAAGTATGTCTAACATGTTGATCTTTCACCAGTCTTAAAAAAAGATTTGGGATTTTAATATTTTTCTTTATTCTCTGTCCAATTTAAGGGAGTTTTTCCTTGCCACTGCTGTATGAATCACCTCAGACATGCTCACTGGGGATAAATACATATACATACATGCATACACTGTGAACTATACAGTATATATCTTCAATTTGTATTATATTAATTCTTTATATTTCTCCTCATGCTTACCTTCTGTTCTATGTGTATGTTCTGTAAAGCTGCTTTGAGACAATGTCCATTGTTAAAACAAAACGCTACATAAATAAACTTGAATTGAACTTGAATTGTTAACCTTCAGTAAAGTCACCACCTAAATCCTGAGAAAACATAGAGTTGTGGAACATGCAGCAGATAAATGTTAAAAAGGTCCATTTATTCAGCACTTTTTTTCTTTCTTTTTTTTCATGAAGTAACAAAAACAAAAACAAAAAAAAACATACAACTTGTCATCAGCACACACATCAACCCGAGTTCCTCTGTCCTGAAGATGTCAGAAAACAGAGAGTTTAGTTCCAGCTTGAGTCTTCACCATATGGATGATTACAACTGTGCATACTCTATATATACATTAATGAAAAAATGACTAATACATCTAAGTAAGCTAGCTGAATCAGTAAGATTAGCTGCTTGCTAGGCCCAAAAGATGTTGGGCTAGCACTACATTAGCGCTTATGACGATACTGCGGTCCTTTTGTCCTCTTTTCTTGTTGGTTTCTCTTTCTTTTCCACCTTGTAGACAGGTGAGTTCTCTTCATTTTGTAAAGCAGAACAAAAACCTTGCTGTAGGAAGTCATGTGTCAGTGCGAAGCCTACACCACTACACCACGCTGGATTATTACCTCCTCCATGTTGCCTTTCCGGATCATTCTTTGCTTGACAAGCCGTGCGAAACCCTTCATTTAGATTTACTCTAAAAGCATTTTCACGACACACCTGCAGGTTGGCTGTTGTTCTGCTCCTAAGGCTTCCTCGTTTGCATGCTAATCGGGTGGATTGACATTAATTGTATTGTCACGGTCTGCAAAAAAAAAACAAAAAACAAAAAACAAAAAAAAAACAACAGACAAAAAAGACGACACGCCAAACTGTTTCGTAACTACATCGTAATTATTTTTGAATAACTTTACACTTTGTCTGTAGCTGACAAGACAGACTGGAGTGTGTGTGTGTGTGTGTGTGTGTGTGTGTGTGTGTGTGTGTGTGTGTGTGTGTGTGTGTGTGTTTCAGCGACATTAAATGTAACTTTAAAGAAAAAAAAAAAACGGTTTAAATGAGTGTATATTCGATTAAAAACATATTTTTCTCATCAGAAATTAGAAAGCAATCTATAAACCTCACAGAAATATTTCATTCATTCATTCATTCATTTTCTACCGCTTATCTGAACTTCTCGGGTCACGGGGAGCCTGTGCCTATCTCAGGCGTCATCGGGCATCGAGGCAGGATACACCCTGGACGGAGTGCCAACCCATCACAGGGCACACACACACTCTCATTCACACACACACACACACACACACACACACACACACACACTACGGACAATTTTCCAGAGATGCCAATCAACCTACCATGCATGTCTTTGGACCGGGGGAGGAAACCGGAGTACCCGGAGGAAACCCCCGAGGCACGGGGAGAACATGCAAACTCCACACACACAAGGCGGAGGTGGGAATCGAACCCCCAACCCTGGAAGTGTGAGGCGAACGTGATATCCACTAAGCCCCCGTGACCCCCCAGAAATATTTCAGCTTCGTTAAATTATTTGTTGAATCTAAAAACATGGCACTTTTACGGTCTCGCCTATTTATCTTGTCCTGTCTCCGTGTCTTTTCCGTGTATTCGCTAAACGTCCTTCGATTCCCAGCCACCGAGACAACCGCACTTTTTCTTGAGAAGCTCAGACTCAATGTAAAGAGCTGAAATCGGACATGAGATCACATTAGCGTGCTGGTTTGGTGTGGAGTGTTAAGGTGGATCCCAGTGTGCTCATTAAAAGTCAATTAAAAGCTAACAGTGTGAGAAGCGGGACAAACAACAGCGCGGCTCTTTGCGGGTTCAGAAGAATTGTAATAAATTCGAATGCATTCGCAGATGTTTTGCGCCTCGGATTTGACGGTGCGTCCGATCCCGCGGACAGGCCACGATTCCTGAAGCACACGGAGGAAGTAGAAAAGGAAGAGAAACAGTCAGAAGAGTTAAATATACACAGCGTTCGCTTCATGCCGATGCTAGCAAAAAAAAGTTACGCTAGTCATTAACTTTACGTCATTACGACCAAAACGGGTTTTTAGCGACTTCCCTTTTTATTCTGAACGCAGTGTTTAAAGGAGTCAGGAG
>NC_062522.1:32588078-32623078 GCF_022655615.1 Tachysurus fulvidraco
AGAAAGAGAGAGAGGGAGAGAGAGACAGAAAGAGAGAGGGAGAGAGACAGAAAGAGAGAGAGAGAAACAGATACAGAATACAGATATAGAGAGAGACAGAAAGAAAGAGAGAGAGAGAGATACAGATACACGGACAGAGAGAGCGAGCGGAAGGAGAGAGGAGAGAGAGAGAGAGGAGAGTGAGGAGCGATAGAGAGAGAGCGAGAGAGGGAAACGAAAGAGAGAGATGCAGAGAGAGAGCGAGACGCGAGAGAGAGAGAGAGAGGGTCAAACAGAAAGAGCGAGAGAGAGAGAGAGAGAGAGAGAGATAGAGAGAGAGAGAGAGAGAGAGAGAGAGAGAGAGAGCGAGAGAGAGAGAGAGAGAGAGAGCGAGAGAGAGAGAGGTGGAAATTGAGCTAGTTTTATTTTATTGTTCAGGAGTGTGATGTAGCTTCTCCAGTGCTGACATTTGGAGGTTACACACCCTGTCAGGGCCTCTCTCTCTCTCTCTCTCTCTCTCTCTCTCTCTCTCTCTCTCTCTCTCTCTCTCTCTCTCTCTGTCTCTCTCTCTCTCTCTCTCTCTCTCTGTCTCTCTCTCTCTGCTCCACTTAGCCGGTTACGTGTCGTCTTTTCACACTGTTGGGACTTTAAATGGCTCGGTGTGACCCGTCTGTCTCTCTGATGGTGATTTACGGCTTTAATTACGCCTCCTCGGCTCTCCTGCTTTAGCAATTTGTTCCACTTACATCAGCGAGGCTTTTCTCTACAGCGCTCCCGTGGCTAAGCTAAATGCCGCTCTGCTCAGATTGTTGTTTTTTTTTATGCCAACAGCTTTATGTTTGTGTCAGTATTTTATTTTTTGTTGGAGAATAAAAGACATCAGAGGTCGTGACCTAACCTTCTGAAAGCGATATTATGATGTCACAGCTTTCCTGTGATGCTATGCTTCTACGCTTCAAATGCTAACAGAATTATCCCACATGCTTTGTTGTCAGAATGAAAAGCTCAAATGAAAAAATATTTTTCAAATTCAAAACACAGACGATCTCTGTGAGCAAACTAGCTAACGTTTTTTTTTTTAACGTCTTAACTAGCATTTATCAAAATGTACATTTTTTAAAGTGTGTAATTACTAATCGGAACTGATAGCAAAGTTTGGGCAAAGCTAGCTAGCTAGAGTTAACTAGCATATTTTTATCATTACTATCATTAAAACCACTATAAAACGACTACTACTAAATAATAATAATAAATAATAATATTGTATAATTAACAAACAAGGCATTTAGTGTAATTACTTTTACACCTCCAGGGTCGGGGGTTCGATTCCCTCCTCCGCCTTGTGTGTGTGGAGTTTGCATGTTCTCCCCGTGCCTTGGGGGTTTCCTCCGGGTACTCCGGTTTCCTCCCCGGTCCAAAGACATGCATGGTAGGTTGATTGGCATCTCTGGAAAATTGTCCGTAGTGTGTGAGTGTGTGAGTGAATGAGAGTGTGTGTGCCCTGTGATGGGTTGGCACTCCGTCCAGGGTGTATCCTGCCTCGATGCCCGATGACGCCTGAGATAGGCACAGGCTCCCCGTGACCCGAGAAGTTCGGATAAGCGGTAGAGAATGAACGAATGAATGAATGAATGTACTATATATGGAAGGAGACTCCAGTCTCAGAGCTTTATAATAGTCAGTTGAGTGACCGGTGAGAGAAAGACATATACATGAAATTAGGGAAATATTTGACTTCATCGTGGTCACAGGAAGAGTTGCTTGTTTTCCTCAAATACCTCGTGACACACAGAGTGTTTTATTCCTTGTGTATTTACAGTACACCGTATGTCTTCACCTCGGTGAAACAAACCTGCTGAGATCCTTCTCTTTTAATGGATGTCTTCAGAGCTCTTGTCTTAACCAGCGCATTAAAAACGAACCCGAGCAGCAAGCGACCCAGCCGGTGTGGAACGTATCGTCCTGCCACTGTTCTGGACGTTTAGGGTTTTCTTTTAATATAATTTTTTCATTAACATATGAAGCCTCAGGCAGATTTCTGAGATTATTAGTCAGGTGTGAGAGGCCCAGAGTGCGGTGAATAATGAGCCGTCGTTTCCACACGATCCCAAATCTGTCACAGGCTTTTCTCAGCGACGGAAAAAGAGAACGGATTTTTAAAAAAAGTTTCAAAAATAAGCTGTCTTTTATTTATTTATTTATTTATTTATTTATTTATTTATTTATTTATTTAGTTATTTCTGTTGGAATTTCGTCTTCGGCCGATTGGGGGCTCGGACGGGAAGCGAAGACAAGAGTAAATGGGTTTCTAAACCACTCAGCAGGCTTGCTTTTCAATTTACTCTTCCAAGTCTATTACAGGACAAAGTGCCCGCAGATCCGTTGTCTGAATTCGATCGGTCTGAAAACAGATCCCTCCATTTAACATGTCCTTTTAGCGTCGAGGTGTTTAATATTCTGCACTAAAGTAAGAGGCTCCCGGAGGACGGTGAGAAGAATCCACCGAAACATTAACTTTCAGACAATTAGTGTTTATTTTTCCCCCAAAATATTTTCTTTTCCACTGAAGCTTTGTTAATAAACCGTCTGACTCACAGAACAACACGTTAATTCATTATGAGGTGCATTAACACGAGACGACAACAACAACAATTTAAACGATGATCACATTCTTTATTTACATGCCACAGTATCTACAGAAGGCGTATTTCTCCGTCACGTTTTGTTCATCTGCTTCTGGTTACACTTCATGCTGAGAAGCATGTATTAGCAGTAATGCTTATAACACGTTATAGTGTCTCATAACACGTCGTACTGGAGGTTAGAGTTCGGTTCCTTAACATGTTACGAATTCAACATCCGTAAAGACGAACTCAAATCCATTATTCTGCAGATTTTGTCATATTCTTGTTTTCTATTCTATTTTTCCTCTACTCCAATAAATATATATTGTATTCTAGTTTAATTTATTTTCTTCTCCATTCTACTTTAAGTTTTCATTCATTCATTTTCTACCGCTTATCCGGACTTCTCGGGTCACGGGGAGCCTGTGCTTATCTCAGGCGTCATCGGGCATCGAGGCAGGATACACCCTGGACGGAGTGCCAACCCATCACAGGGCACACACACACTCTCATTCACTCACACACCCACACACTACGGACAATTTTCCAGAGATGCCAATCAGCCTACCATGCATGTCTTTGGACCGGGGGAGGAAACCGGAGTACCCGGAGGAAACCCCCGAGGCACGGGGAGAACATGCAAACTCCACACACACAAGGCCGAGGCGGGAATCGAACCCCCGACCCTGGAGGTGTGAGGCGAACGTGCTAACCACTAAGCCACCGCGCCCCCCTATCGTAATAATGTTCTATTCTATTCAATTCTATTTGATTAAATTCTGGTCGTTTTCTATTTTTGTCTGTAATTTCTTCAGTTGACTGTAGTTATTCTATTCTGCTCTACATTCATAATGTTCTGTTCTATTTGATCTGACAAACAGTATTTTACTCTTTTGTAATCAAGTTCTATTCTATTTTATATGAAATATTCTAGCACTTTTATTTTTGTTTTTAGCCCATAACCCTTTTTTTTTAAACACAGAGAGACAGTGGAATTATCCCCGGTTTCTCCAATGTTGCCTCAAACCTCAAGCCAAGAATGCTAAACATCCATCTCCTCCTCCGTGCCCCGACGTTTCTCTCTGATTTAATGTGATTTGACGCGCAGCAAAGACGAACCTTAATGTTATTAGAGCTGCAATTTCCATCTCAAACTGTGAGGCTGATTCACTGGGAATACGAATCGGAGGCTGGAATTAATACAGGGATATGAGACAGGACAGACTCGGTGTGTCTGTGGACCTGGACACAAGAGCAGCAGCTGGGTTCATTAATATGTACGGAACAATTATGTCTGTATTTAATACACAGAAGAAAAGCTTATCAGACGAGCCAGAGTTCTGCTACGGGGCATTTAAAAACTTCCTGAACAGCTGAGAGGAAGTTTTACAAAGCATATGGAACGAATGATTAATCTAAGAGGACGAAAGTGGTGGAGCTTGTTGCTACTGATGACATCGTGTGAGAATAAGTGAATCTGGGCCATGATTGGTCGGAGACTGAGGGTAAACAAAACGTCTACTTACATATTAAAGACTCGAGTGGTCTTTGGGTTGTTAATCAGAAGGTTGGGATTCAAGCCCCAGCACTGCCAAGCTGTGACTGTCGGGCCCCCGAGCAAGGCCCTTAACCTGCTCGGCTCCAGGGGCGCTGCATCACGGCCGTCACATAGAATAGAAGTCTTTATAGAAGCCTTTATTATCGCCACATATACATTACATCACAGAGGAATTCTTTTCTTCACATACCCAACCGAGGAGGTTGGGGGTCAGAGTGCAGGGGCAGCTATGATACAGCGCCCCTGGAGCATGGAGGATTGAGGGCCTTGCTCAAGGGCCCAGCAGTGGCAGCTTTGCTGTGCTGGGCCTTGAACCCCGATCCTCCGATCAACAACCCAGAGCCTTAACCAGTTGCGCCACTGTAACGTATATGCCTTTTGATCTTTTGACCAATCAGAACTCAGAATCTGACCTCTTAGAAGAGAAACATTTCCATCTGATATTTTGCTCAATATTAATAAAAGACTCGTTTTTAGAAGGTCATGTAAAGGGTCACTGGTGCTGTTTAAATGGAGGCAGTGTAAGAGTAACAAGCAGAACAGTAATGTATGTGTGTGTGTGTGTGTGTGTGTGTGTGTGTGTGTGTGTGTGTGTGTGTGTGTGTGTGTCCTACAGAATGATTAACAATGCACAGGCGATGTTTGTTTAGTCCTTAGTGACTGAACTTTAGACACCTAATTACAGTCGCTTTTGTCGCTCTGAGCCGCTGATGGAGAAGCGAGCAGACGTGACCCTGAGAAGCAGGAGGGAGGAGGAGGGGGGAGGAAGGAAACGGGTTGTCTGATGTAAAAAGCTTTCATTCAGAGGGGAAAACATGCACCAATGTTTACACTGTGTGTAGGGGTGTGTTGGGGGTATTGGAGTGGTGTCTAGCTTTTCTGGATTGTGATTGGTCAGTAACTTGTCTAATGTTTTGTTTGGCTCATAGTTTCGGTATTTAGAGAAATTAAAGCCGTGGGATCGAGACGTTACTGGAAAACGATCAACTACAGAGACTCCATTATAACTCCATCATGATTCCCCTCCATCATCACACACCAAACCTCCTCAACTCCATTCTTTATTCTATTCTATTATCGTCTATTTCATACTGCTCTGTCCTACTGCAGTAATATTCTGTTTTCTTCTACAATTGTTCTATTCTATCCGTCTCTGTCGTATTTTACTATGACAACGTTATTCTTTATTCTGTTCTGTTTTATGCTGCTATTTGATTTCCGTCGCGATAGTTTACTGTAGCGGTATTCTATTCTATTTGACTATTCTATTCTAATCTATTTATTCGTTGCGGTAATGTTCTATTGTATTTTACTGTATCGATATTATTGTCTGGGGAGCACGGTGGCTTAGTGGTTAACACGTTCCCCTCACACCTCCAGGGTCGGGGGTTCGATTCCCACCTCCGCCTTGTGTGTGTGGAGTTTGCATGTTCTCCCCGTGCCTTGGGGGTTTCCTCCGGGTACCCCGGTTTCCTCCCCCGGTCCAAAGACATGCATGGTAGGTTGATTGGCATCTCTGGAAAATTGTTCGTAGTGTGTGAGTGTGTGAGTGAATGAGAGAGTGTGTGTGCCCTGTGATGGGTTGGCACTCCGGCCAGGGTGTATCCTGCCTCGATGCCCGATGACGCCTGAGATAGGCACAGGCTCCCCGTGACCCGAGAAGTTCGGATAAGCGGTAGAAGATGAGTGAGTGATATTATTGTCTATTCTATTCTATCGTACTGTAACAATGTTCTACTCTATTTTATTCTTCTGTATTCTGTTGTATTGAATCACTGATCTATTTTAATAATATTCTATTTTATTCTCCAGCTCGAGCTGTCTGACACGGACGAGGCTTGTTTACTTTGTTTTATGTACTGATACTGCATTGTGTCAAACATCTGACTGCAATCCTGACTGAAAGTTTATTCCACGATTGTTGCATTTAAGCTGTGTAATGTGTCTGACGCTGAGAAACGACGGCATCTCCGATGACTCCCTGACTTCAGAAAGAACACGGCAACAGGAACCCGAATCAATTTGCTGCTTGTGTGAAAGGAGCGTGTCGAAGGCTCGTTATCACGTCCAGGCAGCTGCCCACACCTCTGACAACCGATTGGTCATCCTCCACTTTACATCTCAGCACAGGAACACCAGAGCTTTGAAGCGTGGCAAAGGAACCTTGAGCCACTAACAGCTTTTTTTTTTAGTCATAAAGAAAAGAAGGTCAGAGGTGTTTTTGCCCCTCAGTGGGAAACCTGATAGCAGGGATGTGGCAGAACCTCCGAACTTTGTCTTTACAGTCACTTTATTAGTTAATATTTTAGATATTTATATATATTTATTTATATTTACAGCATTTAGCAGACGCCCTTATCCGGAGCGACTTACATTACATCTCATTCTCATACAACTGAGCAATTGAGGGTTAAGGGACTTGGTGAACATAGATATCGAACTCACAACCTTCCAATTGGTAGCCTGACACCTTAAACACTAGGCTACCACATCCCCCATCAATCTCTCTCTCTCTCTCTCTCTCTCTCTCTCTCTCTCTCTCTCTCTCTCTCTCTCTCTCTCTCTCACACACACACACACACACACACAAACACACACACACACACAAACACACACACACACACACACACACACACACACACACACACACACACACACACACACACACACACACACACATTTTATCATTCAATTTTTGTTCTTTAATCTATCTATCTATCTATCTATCTATCTATCTATCTATCTATCTATCTATCTATCTATCTATCTATCTATCTATCTATCTATCTATCTATCTATCTATCTATCACCTTAACCACTAGGCTACCACTTCCCCATCAATATCTCATATCTCTCTCTCTCTCTCTCTCTCTCTCTCTCTCTCTCTCTCTCTCTCTCTCTCTCTCTCTCACACACACACACACACACACACACACACACACACATACTATACAATCATTTAGCTGAACTAAAGAATCATTTGACTGCATGTGCAATATGATCAGTCCATAGGAAATGTTTCTAGTCGACTGTATGGATTTATCACTTTACCAGATCCATAAATTGTTTAGACTTAAAAAAAAGTTTCATTTGAAATGTCACATTGTTCCTGTAGCTTAAACAATTTCAGATGTATGTAAAAAAAGATCTGTTAGTAGTTTATGTTTATTTAACTCTTGACACTCTCATGCAGATCTGATGCTGTGTCTATATTCTCATACTTTCAAATGTCAAGATGCCAAACACTAATGATCACTCAATGTATTTTTATGCTCGCTTAGAAAAACCTGATGAAGACACTTAGAAAGCCTTCCTCCCACTCCCACTCCTACGCCTGCGCCTCCTTACATGTTGTTCTTTTCTTTATTTTTTTTAGGTTGCCTGTAATTTAAGCTCTTTCCCGAGTTTTTTTTAATCATGCAGCTCATCCCAAAGCTCTGTGGCACGTTATTGCTGTGCCTACGTTTCTAATAATGCAGCACTAACCACTTTAAATCTGACAGGACTGGGTCAAACTTTTATTTTAATAACGCTGCTCTGTCACAGAGAGCTGGAACACGCACTTATTTAATCATGATTCTGCTGAGACAAAACAGAAAAACTTGATCATGATGTGCTGATCTCTCTGGACCTGGTATTGGTTTAAAGCAGTAATTAAAAGTAGAATAACTTTTTTTCAATGCTGCATGATAGGACAAAAAGTGTTTCATGTGCTTTTATTTTTATTTTTTTCACCTGGATAAGCTCTGCATGATCTGGACACAGAACTATTCGCTGGTCAATGAAACGATCACAATAAGCAACAGCACTTTGCTTTTCTCACATTTCGTCACGTCACGACTGCAAATCGATATTGTTGTAAGATTTTTTTTTTAGAAAAACAGCCAGACTTGGTGTCATTCCCGTGTTTCACCTACAGAGGTCGCACTTTAGCCCGTTTTACGGAGCTGTCCATGGTCCTGATCGTAATAAACACGTCATTAAAGTGATCTAAAGTCAATAAATCCGTTAATCGCTGGACTTAAGAAGTTAGAAGAGAAAGTAAGAGAGTTAGAACTGAACATTAACAACAAAACCCAACAGTGTGAAGTATAAATTTTAAACACAAATAGGACTGAATATATTGTCATGACGCACAGTTAAATACGTGTTTGTGTAAATATCAGACTGTATATTAAAGTATTATTAGATGTATTTGTACCAAACAGGCGTGCGGGCTGAATTTCAGAGCTCAAATTAACGCTGGACTTCTGAGGAGACGTAGATTACACGTGTATGCAGGATAGAGCGGGTCAAAATTCCTACAGCGTCAGTACGCTTCATGACGTCCTGTAGCCAGACCTTCTGCTGATCTTTGGGTCATTTTAATTGTTAATATCCATATTCTAACATATACATTTATTTATATTTATGTATATATAAAATCGTCTTTATTATAGATTTGTAGAGATCAAATAACATAAAATCAAACATTTCTGTATTTATTTATTTAAAAAAAAAACACTAATTATTTTGCAGATTGCAGTGTGATATCTGGTATTGTGATATGATGCTTTTGGCACATCGCTCCAGCCTTTGGGCAGAAAAAATATGTGATATGTGGTTAGGCTATAATGATGTTGGGCAGTCGTGACCTAATGGTTAGAGAGTTTGACTTGTAACCCGAAGGTTGTGGGTTCGAGTCTGGGGCCGGCCACGACTGAGATGCCGTTGAGCAAGTCACTGAACCCCCCCAACTGCTCCCCGGGCGCCGCAGCATAAATGGCTGCCCACTTCTCCGGGTGTGTGTTCACGGTGTTTGTGTGCTCACTGCTGTTTGTGTGCACTTTGGATGGGTTACATGCAGAGAACAAATTCTGAGTATGGGTCACTGTACAGTACTTAGCCGTATGTCACTTCACTTCACTACATGTTTATGGGATGTATATGTGATGTGTAGCTACAGAGAGAGGTCTCTCTCTCTCTCTCTCTCTCTCTCTCTCTCTGTGTTTTAATTGTTTATGTATAAACATTTGGAATTAAAAAAAAAAAAAACCCACCCAAAACTAATTTATAGCACTTGGCAGGCGGGTTCAAAACCTGTGTCTATGATCAGAACGATAGTATTTCACTTCAAAGCACTGCTGTGTAATCTTCTAGAAAGATCTGACTAATGTCCGTGATGTCCTGGAGCATCTCACCTGCACGGTGAGGAAGAGCGCAGGAAGGAACGTCATGACGCTTAGGAGCCCGATTTTGTCCCGTTGCACCCAGCATACTCTCCGCCTGCCTGGTGCACGCAGGGGGTCCGGTGGCTTTGCTTTGTGCGTTTTAGACAGCTCAGTTATCACAGGGGAACTTCAACGACGCGCAGACCGCAGAGCGCTTCCTTCCGCTGCGCAACGCGACTCTTACCCTTTAACGCACGCGTATCGTCTGTAACACTGACAAACGTCTCAGCGTCCTGCGGAGTGTTTTGCTTGAGATTTGGATTTTGAGGCAAATCGGACTAATCACGCATCTGCGCGGCAAAGTTAGGAGTTTGTTGTTGTTTGTTCATTTTTCTGTCGCAATGAATGGAAAGCGCGAGACGTTGAACGTACGTTGAGCGCGACAAATAAAAGGCTTGCGGTTAAAGAAGCTGAGAGCTGATGGAGATGATGCACTGAACCGGGACCGTAAACGCGTTACCTGCCTGACGGGGTGCTGTTTTTTTCCTGATTGTTTTGATTGTTCACTGGGAAAGAGGTGCGTGCGTGCAGCATGCGTTCCACACGCACTCTTCCCGGATTCACCGGCGCGGCTCGCGGATTCGTTACCGGATTATTTCCTCTCAGGGTTTGGTGAAGCAGCTCGGAATAATGGTGAGGAGATGCCTGCTGAGCATCAAACCGTTCAGGTGAGAGAACACACACACACACACACACACACACACACACACACACACACACACACACACACACACACACACACACACACACACACACACACACAATGCGTGCAACAAAGAAGGACCTACTGTATAGACCGACACTAGATTAAGAAGCACGTGCATTAACATGCACTGATGCACACCTACAGTATTGTACCGCACAGGCGTAGAATCACTCACTGGACTCCATCTGTTGCTCTGCATAAAGTATTGGCACCCCCTTTCTCCTGTGCATCAGTGCAATAAAGAGCTCTTAATTTGGGTCCAGGATCTTAATCAGCTGTTCCTAATAATCTGGCAGCTCGCTGTTAGACTTCACTCTCAAAATATGTTAATATAATATCGTGATGCAGTATTTCCGTAGTGCTGAAGCTCACCTCGTGCTTCATTGTGTAGTTTGTCAGTGGAGCTTGGAGGTTTGCAATGATGGAGAGATGATCAGTGATCCAGTTATTAGCTGGAGAGAAAGTTCTCCAATAATAATCTCTTGGATTATTTTTTTATGAGTTAACTCTGTAAACAAACACACAAAAAGAATATCTTGAACGTGGGGAAATTAGATTATTGTCATTATGAGAGTATAATAAATAATTATAAATTTCAGATTGTCCAGATTGTTTGTAGATACTTTTATTTATTTATTTATTTATTCATTCATTCATTCATTCATTCATTCATCTATCTATCTATCTATCTATCTATCTATCTATCTATCTATCTATCTATCTATCTATCTGTCTGTCTGTCTGTCTGTCTGTCTGTCTGTCTGTCTGTCTGTCTATCTATCTATCTATCTATCTATCTATCTATCTATCTATCTATCTATCTATCTATCTATCTAATATTTATTTATTTTAAAGCTTTACATATTGTGTTGGCTTCTGCTGATAAAAGAGCTTCAAAGTGAACAGAAATGTCTATTAAGCGATGCAGTGGTGTATTAACGAATGACACGTTTTTACTTTTTATCCGTTTATAGTTACATGTGTTTACACGGTTATACAAAACAGACACCAGTTTCTCGGTCCTCTGTCACGGTACGAAGAATCCACACTTCTGTCCTGAACGTGTCAGAAAACTGTTACAAAGCGCAGACAGGAAAAAACACCTTACAGAAAACTTCACCGTCGTGTCAAGCTAGGAACAAATAAGGGACACATTCAGAGGTGACTTCAAGAATAAAAACCTATCGAAAGCGAAACACAAATAAAGCTAAACAAATATAAAGATGAGTTCGATGTTGCTTTAGTTTGTTGTATGCAAAAAATATATGAAACAAATAAAAAAAAGCAGTCGCATTTTACAAAGTGAGTAGAAATATGACACAACGGTTGAGGTGTGAATGATGAGTACGTTCTGTAGTGTGTGTGTGTGTGTGCGTGTGTGTGTGTGTGTGCGTGTGTGTGTGTGTGCGTGTGTGTGTACATGATTGTGAATAATTGGGAGAATTTGGGACGTCTGGGATCCGTCCTATGTCCTTGCACAGACCCAGATTATGTGAAAGCAGATGTTGGTCCTGTGAGTGGCTGAGCACGGATTTCCCATGATGCCGAGGGCGATCTGAAGCGTGGCGTTCGCCGGAGTGGCATCGCCGCCGTCCCCGAGGTGTCTCACACAGCTGTGGAGATTCTGGCTCTGGACTTGCATTTGCTGCAGCAGGAGGTCGCTGCGTCATTTCACACTCGTGTAGAGCTTTAAGGTGTCTTGGGCTCAGTGAGGAATCTACCAGAGTTACAAGCAAATAAATTCTGTTTCCGAATCTAACACCTGCTTCGAGAAGCTGAACGACTTTCAAACAGGACAAAAACTAAATCACACAGACATGAATTCAGACCAGGGTTTGGGTTCGACACTCAAAAAAATCTCATAAACAACTCCATAGTGAATCATTTACATTCTTATTATTCTTATTATTATTAAAAATGGCTGACATGATGCACTTTTCTGCAGGTTTATGTTTCATGTGATCAGTTCCTCAGGGAGGTTTTTACTTTTGTCAACGTTGATGCGGCTTTTTGGGGTCTTTTTTTTTTTTTTTTACTATTTTTTAAACTGATTCGATGAAATCGCAGGATTCGTCTTTTCAGCTCCTCCCAGTGAAGACACATCTGTAACGAGAGCTGTGCTCATGGACGGGGCTTTAACTGGATATGTGTTGTGATGATGTCACACGACCTGAATGACCTTCACACGAAGTGTTAAAACTCGTAGTGAGGAAACGATGAACAGAAGCCTAAACGGATCAAAAGTAGGAGTGAAAATCTTCAAGGAGATTAAACTTCAGGGCGTTTAGAGTGATTCTGCTTCATCACATCACACTGATTATCGTCCTCGAACAGCATGACACAGTGTGTGTTAGTACTGTGTATCTCTGTCTGTCTGTCTGTCTGTCTGTCCGTCTGTCTGTCTGTCTGTCTGTCTGTCTGTCTGTCCCTCTCTCTGTCTCTCTGTCTCTCTCTCTCTCTCTCTCTCTCTCTCTCCCCATAATCCAGCATTTATATCAGTCCGTTGATGTACTTTATTGTCTCCTCTTTCAAAGCGAGGGCTAAAATTTTTTTCCCCGAAAGTCTGCTAATGTCACCCTCACAGCCGTCACTGATCCATCCGAAATCTGATCCCCGCTCGCCCGGAAAACCAATTAGGAGACGGCGGATTTTTGCTCCGAGCCAACGAGCAGATGAAGCAATTACTTTAAATCCGGTAATTAGTGGTGATACAATCTCCCAGCATGCCGCAGGCCTTCTGAACACTCTTAAACTGTATGGAGAAATTAAATACTAGCACAGGACACACTCTTCTAACTTCTGTGTGTGTGTGTGTGTGTGTGTGTGTGTGTGTGTGTGTGTGTGTGTGTGTGTGTGTGTGTGTGTGTGTGACTGATTAACTGGTCTGATAAAACAGGTGGTTTATCTACTTAGCCATGCTTTCTCTAATAAACGATGATAGATAGATAGATAGATAGATAGATAGATAGATAGATAGATAGATAGATAGATAGATAGATAGATAGATAGATAGATAGATAGATAGATAGATCTAAAAAAATAAACATTCCTCATAAAAAACATCTAGCAAACAATACAAAAGAGAGAAAGAAGCTAACAAACCAAAACAAATGAACATAAATAAACAAGCTAGTAAACAGACAAAAATCCAACATTTTTTAAACAACCAAAAATCCAATAAATAAATATAATAAACATGCACATGTCCAGTACAGACAGACAGACAGAGAGAGACAGACAGACAAAAAGACGGAGAGACAGACAGACAGACAGACAGACAGACAGACAGATAGACAGACAGACAAAAAGACAAATGGAGAGACAGACAGACAGACAGACAGACAGACAGAGACAGACAGACAAAAAGACAGATGGAGAGACAAACAGACAGACAGACAGACAGACAGACAGACAGACAGAGAGACAGACAATAAGACAGACAGAGAGACAGACAGAAAAAAAAGACAGAGAGACAGACAGAGAGACAGACGACCAAAAACACAGACAGATAGACAGACAAAACGACAGACAGAGAGACAGACAGACAAAAACACAGACAGAGAGACAGACAGACAATAAGACAGACAGAGAGACAGACAGAAGCTGTTATCATTGCAGATTTACCCATGATGCACTTGGTGTGGTGCTGAGCTCCTGTTCTGGAGGTAATAATAAGGTGAGCAGCAGCAGGATGGGGGATTAGTCCAGCAGGGGTAGAGCTGGGGCAGATTGTCTTATTATTATTATGCAGAAGCAGATGGTGTGTCAATAATGATGAGAACAGGGTCGACTCTGTGTGTGTGTGTGTGTGTGTGTGTGTGTGTGCGTGACCTAGGTGTGTGTGTGTTACCTGTGTGTGTGTGTGTGTGTGTGTGTGTGTGACCTCTGTGTGTGTGTGACTTCTGTGTTTGTGTGTTACTGCTGTGTGTGTGTGTGTGTGTGTGTGTGTGTGTGTGTGTGTGTGATATCCGTGTGTGTGTTATATCCATGTGTGTGTTATATCCGTGTGTGTGTTATATCTGTGTGTGTGTGTTATATCCGTGTGTGTTATATCCGTGTGTGTGTTATATCCATGTGTGTGTGTTATATCCATGTGTGTGTTTTATATCCGTGTGTGTGTTATATCCATGTGTGTGTTATATCCATGTGTGTGTTATATCCGTGTGTGTGTTATATCCATGTGTGTGTGTTATATCCGTGTGTGTGTTATATCCATGTGTGTGTTTTATATCCGTGTGTGTGTTATATCCATGTGTGTGTGTTATATCCGTGTGTGTGTTATATCCATGTGTGTGTGTTATATCCGTGTGTGTGTTATATCCGTGTGTGTGTTATATCCATGTGTGTGTTTTATATCCGTGTGTGTGTTATATCCATGTGTGTGTGTTATATCCGTGTGTGTGTTATATCCGTGTGTGTGTGTTATATCCGTGTGTGTGTTATATCCATGTGTGTGTTATATCCATGTGTGTGTTATATCCGTGTGTGTGTGTTACCTCTGACCTTCTAACACTCCACTTTATTTATGTTACTGCACATTTATTCCTTCCTTCATTATTTCCTTCTTTTAACCCTGAAGAAGCCTGAAGACTTTATATTCACTCTTTCTTCCAATCTTCTTTTACTTATTAATATTTAAAGCTCAGAACAGTTGTCATTCTGCACTTCTTTAACTTGTTCTCTCTCTCTCTCTCTCTCTCTCTCTCTCTCTCTCTCTCTCTCTCTCTCTCTCTCTCTCTCTCTCTCTCTCTCTCTCTCTCTCTCTCTCTCTCTCTCTCTCTCTCTCTCTCTCTCTCTCTGATTGTGTTCTGTAGGATCTTCGTGTTGGGGATCGGCTTCTTCAGCCTGTGCTTTTTAATGACCTCTCTGGGAGGCCAGTTCTCGGCCAAACGTCTCACCGACTCTCCGTTCACCGCCCGCACCGAAGGTAACTCTCCCGTTCCGGAGGGTAAAAAGCGCTAAAAGCCGATCTGCCCTGGGGGCTCCGTCCGGGGCGTGGGTGTAGGACCGGGCGGGAGTTGAGGCGTCTGAGCTTGTTAAGGGCAAAGTGAGGTTTATTTCAGGTCACGGCTGGAAAGCCTCTTCCTGCTGATGTGCAGTGAGCTTTAAGGTCAGCTCACTTTATTTCCCTCTCTCTTTCTCCCTCTGGGTGTATAATGAGGAACCGGATCCCTGGAGTCTCAGAAAATAGTTAAGCCTCAGGATACGTCATGTTTCCACCGATTATTCCAAGAACTGGGCTGAGAACACTATTGTAAATTCACACCGAGTGCTTCGGGCAGTGCTGCCTGCAGCTGCTTCATTTATAACCTGTTTAGGCAAAAAAAATAGTCTTCACTACATGGTGTGTGTGTGTGTGTGTGTGTGTGTGTGTGTGTGTGTGTGTGTGTGTGTGTGTGTGTTTTATATTATTCAGTTGTTGTGATGTAGGAAGTTGCTATCGTTTAAACCTCCTCAGAATTCAGACTGCTCAGGATTTTTACCCCCCTTTACCCTAAACGCTAAGCTGTCTCCCCCTGGCTAGTGTAGTTGGTATTCGTTCCGTTCTGCCATAGGTTTCACCCATCGTCCACCACACCTCTGTAACATTTTATGCAAACTTCTGGATTCGGTAGGATATCTCTCCCCTCGGTGCTGCGTTATTTCTCCGTCTTTTCTTTGTACCGCGGCATCGAGATCGTTTGCAGTTTTCGGTTCAGAGACGAGATTTAGGGAAAGGGTCCGGCTTAGCGGTCCAGATGCTTTGCTGAACTTTGCTCACCACCTTGGTGACCATCGGCAGATTTATAGTGTCTATACGCGTTGTTCGTGTTTTTTGTTCAGGTCAGCCTGCACGCATAGTTGTCTCTCTCCTTCCCCCCTTTTTTTTTCCCTTCTTCCCTTTCTTTCGGGAGGCAAGATTACAAGCTTCGCATTTTTAAGGAAATCGGCACTTCTGACAACAGTCAGAGGCTGATGGTTTGAATAGGAGCAGAAAGATGGATGAGGATGGAAGTGTAGAAGGAGCATTGAAGAAGAGGTTTGTCTCCTTATGGTGGAAATCTCATTACGAGATCTGCCTCAAGGGGATTTTTACCCAATGTCACCTGTCTCAATGTGGCAGCTCGCATCACGCTTTCTGTTCTCTAGCAGCTGCAGGCTTTCGCCCCAGGGTCCGAGTCTGTGTGTGTGTGTGTGTGTGTGTGTGTGTGTGTGTGTGTGTGAGTGAGTAAGTGAGAGTCTGTGTTTGCTTGTTCTTATCATCATCTTTCATTTTGAACCTTAGGATCCTCACCTGTGACATATGTGTGTGTGTGTGTGTGTGTGTGTGTGTGTGTGTGTGTGTGTGTGTGTGTGTGTGTGTGTGTGTGTGTGTGTGTGTGTGTGTGTGAGTCCTCATTATTATCCATTTGACAGTTTGAACCTCAGGCTTCTCATTTGTGACAGT
This sequence comes from Tachysurus fulvidraco, assembly GCF_022655615.1. Taxonomy (NCBI): domain Eukaryota; kingdom Metazoa; phylum Chordata; class Actinopteri; order Siluriformes; family Bagridae; genus Tachysurus; species Tachysurus fulvidraco. The sequence continues at coordinate 32,604,583 of NC_062522.1, forward strand.
AGACTGTGGACTGTGTGTGTGTGTGTGTGTGTGTGTGTGTGTGTGTGTGTGTGTGTGTGTGTGTGTGTGTGTGTGTAAGAAAGAGAGAGTTTTCATCATGTGACACTTCCACTCTAGGATATGCACTTTTGTCAAATGTACTGTGTGTGTGTGTGTGTGTGTGTGTGTGTGTGTGTGTGTGTGTGTGTGTGTGTGTGTGTGTGTGTGTGTGTGTGTGTATCTTGGGAGATTCGTGGCTCTTTGGTCAGTGAGTCATTTCATTAAAATCGGAGAGCTCTTGAATCATTTCGCTCAAAATCCACATTTATGGGTCTTGAGTCAGTGACTAATTTGACTCAGAATCAAGATCTCCTCTCCTGACTCAGAGTCTGACTTAGGCCAGAACTAACATTTACATGATTTAAGTTAATAAATCAAGCTGTTTGCTGTGTTTCAGATGACAGCATGATCGGATCACACCTTCGAATGCATTAACTCCCAATGAATCATTTGATTCAATGGAACAGATTCAAATGAATTGACTCTCTGAAAATAAGAGGTAATTAAATTCTGATTTAATTAAAAATGATTAGTACTTGAAGCCTGAAGCCCAGTCCATTAGAAAGATGCCACTATGATTACTTATGAGTACAACACGCTAAACTGGTAGCCATAGACTTCTATTATTTGTTAGCCACATTAGCATTATAGCCACAGCATCGGCTACACACCAAGTAAGAGGAATGTTTTACAGTGAAAATTGTGTTTTTAGCACGTGTGTGTGTATGTTTGAGGGGCTAAGGGTTGGGGTAGACTGTCTGACTGCCACTTACTGTGTGTGTGTGTGTGTGTGTGTGTGTGTGTGTGTGTGTGTGTGTGTGTGTGTGTGTGTGTGTGTGTGTGTGTGGACTTGATTAATTAGCTGCTTGTGTGCTGCAGCCTGAAAAGGCGTCTGTTGGCTCATTAACTACAGAAGAGTGTGTGTGTGTCCTCCTGCCTTCTCAAGATACACGCTTCTCCGATAGTGTATGTGTGTGTTTAATAATTCTATAATTAATAAAATCTTGGACAACTTGGACTGATTCATAACATGATAATGTTTCCTCTTGATTCAGTGAACGACTGTGTCAGAAATCGAGATTTGTGCCGCTTGAATCGGTGAATTTTGCATTCATCACTTTGTAAAGTTTATTATGTGTTAGAAGGGTGCCAATACTTTTGAGCAGCAAGTGAAACATGGGCAAAGGTCGATCGTGGTAATTTACAGATGATGAAATGTGTAATGCGAGAAAAAAAAGTGCTTTTGTGTGTGTGTGTGTGTGTGTGTGTGTGTGTGTGTGTGTGTGCTCGTCATAGCTAATAGAGTGTAAAGTAATATATGTGACGACGTCAGGAAAACAATGCTTTCCCATCTGCTTAGATTTTAACAACACACACACACACACACACACACACACACACACACACACACACACACACACACACACACACACACACACACACACACACACGTGAGCTTGGAGGAGACTTCTTTATCACAGTGAGCTCAGTTACTGTCAGCATCTGTGTATGCAAATGTACTGACATATTGTTCCTCACACACACACACACACACACACACACACACACACACACACACACACACACACACACACACGAAAACAAACACAAACACAGAATGAAGTGCATCTGACAGCACACACCGCTAAATTATGATTTACGACTTGAACAGAGCCGCAGTGTGTTTTTATATATGCAGAGTGTGCGCTATAATAAACTGCCTCGACGCATCAGTGCTGCAGTGTGTGTGTGTGTGTGTGTGTGTGTGTGTGTGTGTGTGTGTGTGTGTGTGTTTTCACCTCTTAACCAGACATAAATGAATGTGATCACAGTGTCTCTTTTCAGAAGAAGAGATTTATTGCAGTTATGTATATTTGTTTCTGACATTTAGAACACACACACACACACACACACACACACACACACACACACACACACACACACACACACACACACAGGCACTAAAGTCCTACTGCTTATGCCAGAACTACACAGAGATCACTTCTTCCTCCATGTTTGTTACTCTAGCTTTATGAGCAGTAATCTGATTGGTCAGAAGAATAAAAAAAATCAACTGATGTCAAGTGAAAACCAATTAGCATGAGAGCTACATGCTAATTGGCTAAAAGCTAACTAGCTAAAAAAATCCCATGATAACAAACTAGCATATCAAGAGGAACTAGCAAGCGGATGTGGATTATGAAGTTTAACAAACAAAAGCTAACTAATTAGCACAATTTAAGCTAAGGAGAAAAAGCATGCTAATGTGTGAAAGCTAACCTAAAAGTAAACTTAGCAAGAGTGCTAAACTATCAAAAGGCTAAAAAAGGTAAAGAAGGAATTAAGCAATTGTTAAAGTTACCTAATAAGACAAAACAAAAACAAACAAATAAAAGTAAGTGAGTGAGCTAACTAGCAAAGAAAATCTACAAACGTGAAAACGTTTAAGTGAACAAAAGCTAGCTAATAAGTAATAAGTTAATGCTAACCTTCAGAGAAAAAAAACAAAAACCTGTGAGGAAAAACTAGTTGAGAGAGTGAGCTAGTGGACGAGTGTGTAAATCTCACACAAGGAGTGAAAACCGACTTGCACGTAAAAGCCAAACTAATGGAAAGCTAATCGCAGAAAGAGTGCTGTCAATCAAGTGTGCTGTCAATCAAATGTGCTCATTAGAATATCAGGCCACGCCCACTAACCTGCTGTTTATGTCTTGCAAGATATATAGCATATCAAACATCCTAATATTTTACACTGTATTACCTTTTTTTTATACACAATACTCTCCAAATGTAATATATTAACTAATAACTGCACTAATTAATTTAATATTCGTATATTTTAATTTAACCTTTACGTTTATTTCCCCTTTAGTTAACTTTATTTAATTACATCATGGACTTTGTTTTTACTGATGTTGGTTCTTAAGGTTGTAAACACACAATTATTACTTAGTTAAACTCTGCAGTTATAATTAGCCATGATGTAGTGTGTGTGTGTGTGTGTGTGTGTGTGTGTGTGTGTGTGTGTGTGTGTGTGTGTGTGTGTAATTAGCTCTACAAAACGTGGAACTAGGTCACTGTTAAAAGATCAGAGTGGAGGAATTTAGGTCAATTAGGGCTTTAAGTAAGTGTGTGTGTGTGTGTGTGTGTGTGTGTGTGTGTGTGTGTGTGTGTGTGTGTGTACATGAATTTTCAGCCTTGCTCTATACACTTTGTTATATGTATATTATAAGATAACAATGTACAATTGTATTTTTTGTCTGATGCTGTTAAAATGGCGTGCTTGCCGGTTGCCAGGTGAAGATAAATCACTCCGCTTGTTGTATGTCACTCGGTTCAAGCTCTAAAGTCAGTAAACAATCCTTAGAATGATTCATGGTGTTTAAAGCCATCCTCTCGAGACTCCTGTGTTTCTCCCGATCCTGAAGTAAGACACAGTAATTACAGGCTCGTTGGCGCGTGTCCCAGCACAGACTCAGCATCCCATCGCTTTTCCGCTAAGAGACTCGGAAGCTTCGGGAAAAACGCCGTTGTCTGAAGTGATGCTAATTTGTGTGTATCGATTGTTGGGAGGAGGTTCATTAAAAATCTACTTTCCTAATAGAACAACAACAAAACAACAGAGTCACAATGTCTCTGTTCTCAATTGAATTAAGTTTGGAAACTCTTAATAAATGACTTTTTTTAAAATAAGATTTAATTAGGATTTAATTCAACATCATTCATTCATTCATTCTCTTCTCTGAACTACCTCGGGTCACAGGTGAGACTGTGCCTATCTCAGGCGTCATCGAGGCAGGATACATCCTGGACAGAGTGCCAACCCATCACAGGGCACACACACACTCTCATTCACTCACACACACACTACGGACAATTTTCCAGAGATGCCAATCAACCTACCATGCATGTCTTTGGACCGGGGGAGGAAACCGGAGTACCCGGAGGAAACCCCCGAGGCACGGGGAGAACATGCAAACTCCACACACACAAGGTGGAGGCGGGAATCGAACCCCCAACCCTGGAGGTGTGAGGCGAACGTGTTAACCACTAAGCCACCGTGCCCCCCCCCTCCAATTCAACATATTGTTCATATTGTTCTGTGAATATACAATAAAATGAATATTAATTAAACACCAATTTAATTCCATGTATTTCATTTAAAATAAATTTATTGTTAGTGAAAAATATTACATTGCAAATAAAAAAGATGTAATATAAATTTAGATTCTAATGATTTGGAATTCATGAATCTGAGTTTGTTTGTTTGTTTATTAGTAATTCTTTTTCCTGTTTTTGTTTATAACACGCTGCGTCATAATGCATAATGTGTGTGGAGTTTGCATGTTCTCCCCGTGCCTCGGGGGTTTCCTCCGGGTACTCCGGTTTCCTCCCCCGGTCCAAAGACATGCATGGTAGGTTGATTGGCATCTCTGGAAAATTGTCCGTAGTGTGTGAGTGTGTGAGTGAATGAGAGTGTGTGTGTGCCCTGTGATGGGTTGGCACTCCGTCCAGGGTGTATCCTGCCTCGATGCCCGATGACGCCTGAGATAGGCACAGGCTCCCCGTGACCCGAGAAGTTCGGATAAGCGGTAGAAGATGAATGAATGAATGAACTCGATTCATTGATACGTCGATTCTTTGATTCAGAAAGATAAATGACACTTTTAGTTAATCTCCACTTGTGTGACAGAGACCTGTATCTTGGAAATGAGAGAGAGAGAGAGAGAGAGAGAGAGAGAGAGAGATGCATGATGGTTGATCGTGGCTAAAATCTGGCTTTGTGCAGATCCTTCCCTAAACACGCAGCTGAGATTTTCTCTCGTCAACACAAATATTTCTCTCGCGCCGCCGCATGAGTCGGTTGATCAGATGGTTGCTCACATGTCAGAGTTCCTGCGACATAAACTGTGAACTGTGGAGTCCATTTGTTTATTCTACACGCTTAAAAGATGAGCATGATGACGATAAGCAAGCATCAAACCGCTTGTTCTATCCGTGTTGATTACTGATGTCCAAAATGGGAAAGAAACGTCAAACCAGAGCTGGAGTGTTTTGTGGTGAACTTAAGTGTAAAGTGAACAAAACGACTCGGAATGAATCGCTCGAGAATCTCTGCTCATGTCCGGATAAATACAACACGTCCAGCTCAGGACTAGCAGAATAAACTTCAGGTGGGAATATCGATTAACATGCTAGTGTAGCAGAGTAGCTCACACACACACACACACACACACACACACACACACACACACACACACACACACACACACACACACACACACACACACACACACACACATATATACACAATGGTGACCTTGAGACGGAAATTTAGAATCAAGATGATGTCTGCTGACAGCTATCTCATAAACACACACACACACACACACACACACACACACACACACACACACACACACACACACACACACTCACGCATACACAAACACACAGTGACCCTGAGGAAGACATACACATACTACACACACACTAAATTCTGTCAGTGAAAATCATTTTCTCTCTGTCTCACTTTCGGTCTGTCTCACACACACACACACACACACACACACACACACACACACACACACACACACACACACACACAGCTCTACGATCAGGTCAAAACTGAGCGTCCAGATGGAGTCATTGAGTAAGATGTAATTATCGGGTGAGAGACCCTGAGTAAATAAGGGGAGAGAGAGAGAGAGAAAGAGAGAGAGAGAGAGAGAGAGAGAGAGAGAGAGAGAGAGAGAGAGAGAGAGAGTGAGTAAATAAGTAAATAAGGTTTTGCTGCTGCAGCGCGTCCGGTGGGATCGAGCTCGTTCTCCTTCACTTCACTAATAAACCTTAATTACTGAAACAAGTTCAAACCAAACTTAGATTACAGAACCTGATTGCCTCTCTCTCTCTCTCTCTCTCTCTCTCTCTCTCTCTCTCTCTCTCTCTCTCTCTCTCTCTCTCTGTCTCTCTCACTGTCTTTATCTCTCTCTCTCATTCTCTCTCTTTCACTGTCTTTATCTCTCTCTCTCATTCTCTCTCTCTCTGTGTCTTTATCTCTCTCTCTCATTCTCTCTCTCTCTCTCTCTCTCTCTCTCTCTCTCTGTGTGTCTTTATCTCTCTCTCTCTCTCTCTCTCTGTCTCTCTCTCTCTCTCGCTCTCTCTGTCTCGCTTTCTCTCTCACTCTCTCTCTGTCTTTATCTCTCTCTCTCTCTCATTCTATCTCTCTCTGTCTTTATCTCTCTCTCTCTCTCTCTCTCTCTCTCTCTCTCTCTCTCTCTCTCTCTCTCTCTCTCTTTCTCTCTCTCTCTAACCCACTTGGCTGATACTAAATATCATAATTAACAGTAGGAGTTTGTCTAAGGTCAGCAGTCATGACTCGCCTTTATTTGATGTAATCTTACACGTGATTTGCATTGACTCCGCCCACAACGCATATTAATAAGGTCAAACCTGACTGGGTAAAATCTGGGTAACTCAGAGGAAGAAAAGGAGGAACAGGTGGAAAGGGAGGAGAAAGAGGAGGAGGACGAGGAAAAGGACGATGAGGAGTCAGAGAAGGAGGAGGTGAGAGAAAAGGTAGAGTAGGAGGAAGAGGTGGAGGAAGAGGTGGAGGAGGGATAAGCGTTCTGCTGCAGTCGTCACTTGCTGGCTTTGAAACGTCAGGAAAGAAAGAGTCTTAATTCAGAGCAGAGTAAAGGCTAAAGCTGAGAGATGCTAATACACACACACACACACACACACACACACACACACACACACACACACACACACACACACACACACACACACACACACACACACACACACATAAAATGAAAGAGAGATTAGTGAAAAAGGAAGAAAGCCAGAGAGAGAAAATGAGGGGAGGAGGCAAGAGGAGAAATCAACGATTATTAAATAAGGAACACGTCCAAGAGGCCAGATGTCACGCAGATGAGAGTTCTGTCTCTTCCAGAATGACAGAAGGGCTTTTTGTCTCTCTCTCTCTCTCTCTCTCTCTCTCTCTCTCTCTCTCTCTCTCTCTCTCTCTCTCTCTCTCTCTCACACACACACACACACACACACACACACACACACACATCCAAATGTCTCATAAGTGAAATTCCAATTCCTTTGCACTAGAAAGTGTGTTTGTATGTGTATGTGAGTGTGTGTGTGTGTGTGTGTGTGTGTGTGTGTGTGTGTGTGTGTGTTTGTATGTGTGTGTGTGTGTATGTGTGTGTGTGTGTATGTGTGTGTTTGTTTTTCCAATAAATTGTGTGTATTTTATGGTCTAATAGATATGTGGGCGTGGCTAAACTGACAAATACAGACATGGGTGTGGCTAAAGGGTCTAATAGAGATGTGAGCGTGGTTAAAATTTAAGACGCAGAGAGAGACAGAGGAAGAGAAAAAGAGGCATGGAGAGAGACAAAGACATGAAGAGAGAGAAAGATCCAGAGAGAGTGGCAGAAGGACAAAGGAAGAGAAAGAGAGGCAGAGAAAGAGAGTGAAAGAGAAAGAGGCACAGAGAAAAAGAGTCAGAGAAAAAAAGGCAGAGAGACTGACAGAAACAGGGGGATAGAGGCAGAGAATGAGGAAGAGAGGCAGAAAGACAGACAGAAACAGAGAGAGACAGAGGCAGGTTAAAGTTATGAATCATATCCAGCACAAAGGCCTCATTCTAAATTTACAGAGGGAGAAAAGAGAGGCAGAATACAGGATGACTAGCGGGAAACAGGAAGCGAGAGAAAGGAAGATGAAGAGAGAAAATGAGAACAGACGAGCGCATGTGGAGTGTTTTGCTGAGAGAGAAGAGAAAATGAAAGAGAGAGAGAGAGATTGATGGAGGATTGAATGTACTGATCAGTGCGGAGTCTTACCTTCAGAGGCAAGGGAAATCAAAGAAGAGGTCTGTGTTTGTGTGTGTGTGTGTGTGTGTGTGTGTGTGTGTGTGTGTGTGTGTGTGTGTGTGTGTGTGTGTGTGTGTGTGTGTGTGTGTGAACTGGGAATCCAGAGAAATGAAATGTTTTAATTGAAATGCAGCCTTAGAGGCTGTGAGTTTTAAATTACAGCAAACACTCTGCCTGCTCTTTATCTCCTGCTGTCAGAGAGAGGAGCAGAAAAAAGTGGAGCAGGACGTCAGGTCTAATTGATTGTGTCTTCACACACACTCACACACACACACACACACACACACACACACACACACACACACACACACACACACACACACACTCACACACACACACGCACGCACGCACGCACGCACGCACGCACGCACACACACACACACACACACACACACACACACACACACACACACACACACACACACACTCGAGTCCTGACCAGGACACTCTCAGAGGACAGATACCAGCTGAGCTACACTAGTAGTTTCCTCCTGTTTTATGAGTGTTGGTGTAATTAAGCAGGTAAAGAGTGAGACGCTGCTGAGTTCTGGACTCTGATTGGTGTTCAGGTGTTGATTAATTCTCTCTAACAGCAGCTCTGACTGTAGAGCAGGTTTATATTAATGTACTCACTCTGATACCTTATTGTTTCCATAGCAACAGCCGGTTCCCAATCGTCCACAATAGAAAGGTCACATAAACAGAAAAATCAATGTGTGTAATTGTTAATACGGTGACGGTCATTCATTCATTTTCTACCGCTTATCCGAACTTCTCGGGTCACGGGGAGCCTGTGCCTATCTCAGGTGTCATCGGGCATCGAGGCAGGATACACCCTGGACGGAGTGCCAACCCATCACAGGGCACACACACACACTCTCATTCACTCACACACTCACACACACACTACGGACAATTTTCCAGAGATGCCAATCAACCTACCATGCATGTCTTTGGACCGGGGGAGGAAACCGGAGTACCCGGAGGAAACCCCCGAGGCACGGGGAGAACATGCAAACTCCACACACACAAGGTGGAGGCGGGAATCGAACCCCCAACCCTGGAGGTGTGAGGCGAACGTGCTAACCGCTAAGCCACCGTGTCCAACATATGGTGAACTATACGCTTCCCTACCGCATCCTGTTTTGTTTGCCTGTGAGAGCGCTGCATTAGAGCGGAGATGAAACAGAAGCTCTGTCGTCTTCGTCTTTGTCCTTTAGCGTGAGAGCTTCTTTACCGATCCCTCTGTGATCGATGGCAGTGAGAGTGCTTCAGTGCTGGTCACGGTGAGGAGGAGGAGGAGGAGGAGGACGGGATGAAGATTACAGCTCTGAACAAACAGGAACACGGCTTCTCCGAAGCACAGACCATGTTCTGTTCAGCGACGAGCAGCTGCTAATGTGTTCGGATAAATCTGCTCCCTTTTACTAAGCACGAGTGTCGAGTTTCTTTTATCTTTATTCATAAAGACATAATGCTTCATTAAAACTTAATAATCGTTCAATCCGAACGGCTAGCTGCTTTACGTGAGAGCTAGTTATAGATTGCTAGTTCATTTGAGGGCTAGCTAACAGTTTAGCTAACTTGAGGGCTAGCTGTTGAGCGCTAGTTAGTCTAACTAAGTTAAAGCGTAGTACTGTAATCGATGGCTAGCTAACTGGAGTAACTTGTATTACTTGTTATGCATTGTTGCTATAGAAACATGTAATACAAACCGGTGTAGCAGGAAATGAATCGACACCTTTATTTAACGGCGCTGTGTAACTGTAAACTCCAAACAGATTTCATTTTGTGACTTAACACGATTCAAGAGCCCGGTTTTCTCTCCTCTCGCATCTGTGTTTTGAATCTCCATGGCAACACCTTCTTCTTCCCGTCATCACTTTAAGCACAAATGCACGACATCAGACGCTAATTAAACGCTATTAGTCGACAAAGGACCCCGGTCCAGAGAGTCAGAAATAGCCTGACATTTACAAATGGAACTGATAATGAGAAACTTGACCACAACACTGAAACACCACCACCAACAGCAGCAGCACCACCAACACCAGCACCACCAACACCAGCAGCACCACCAACAGCACAACCACCAGCAACACAATCACCAGCACCCGAAACAGCACCACCACCACCAGCATCAGCACCATCTCCAGCACCACAACCAGCACAACCACCACCACTACCATCACCACAACCAGCACCACCTCAGAGACCACAGAGCTCGGAGACAGTGATTAGTTTCTCCTTCCTACCGCTGAAAGCACACGGGACTTTCCACCTTTTCTGGCACTTCAATAATAAAAAAAATAAGATGTAAGGATGTCATAAAAGCAGGAGAGGAAATGAAAGTTGTAGATCTCCTCCTCCGAGCACCACCACTAAGATCTACTCATCTCACCTGTGGAAACACTAAAAAGAGCTGTGATTCAGTTTAGAATCATCTGCTTTTGCAGCTTTTAATCCGGTGGAGCTCTGACATACAAAGCCTTCAGACTAACATGCTTCCAGCTCCTCCTACCCCGACCATCATCGTCCTACATGCCCTTTATACTGGGCTGAGATCCAATAACCAGACTACAATACATTCAAACTCAGCAGCTGGAGCCATGGCTACCTGTAGCGGTACAAAATCCTTCTTCTGACCTTTAAATCCCTCTACATCCTCCTCCATCTTTACATCCCAACACTCTCACAGCTCCTCAGATACACGACGACTCGCTGTACTACGGTTCTCCTTCTTCACCACGTGATCTAAAACATCACCCTCCTATAACCTAATTTACCCTCAACTTCATACAAACTTCAGGCATTGTATCTGTCGATTTCACCATTTTTAATGACACCGACACGCCTCTAACTCAGAACCTAAGAGTTTCCCTGCTCGAAATTACGACTCAAATGCTGAATACCACCATATCAGAACGTAAAGTAGCTCAGGACGCACATAATGATTTAATGATATATAATTTCTTGTATTTAAAACCAAAACCTTACAGCTTTTGTTGTTCACTTCTCTAAAATCCCTTATCTTCTAGATTCACATTGTGGTTATAAGCAGAGAGAGAGAGAGAGAGAGAGAGAGAGAGAGAGAGAGAAAAGGAAAAGTGTACAGTGCTGCTTAACCAAAAATAGAGCAGTGTCTGGTTTATTTGCGGTCAGCAGCGTCGTGTTCTTCTGAGAGTTTGATCACCGAGCTGTAAGATAAAGTTAGGAGTGCCGTGGTGTGATTTATGGAGAGTCCACAGGGAGGAGGCTGTACAAAGGAAATACAAAACACAAAATCCTGAATGAGTGGAAGGGAAGGGAAGGGAAGGGAAGGGAAGGGAAGGGAAGGGAAGGGAAGGGAAGGGAAGGGAAGGGAAGGGAAGGGAAGGAAAGGGAAGGGAAGGGAAGGGAGGGGAAGGGAAGGGAAGGGAAGGGATGGGAAGAGAAGGGAAGGGAAGGGAAGGGAAGAGAAGAGAAGGGAAGGGAAGAAAAGAGAAGGGAAGGGAAGAGAAGGGAAGGGAAGAAAAGAGAAGGGAAGGGAAGAGAAGAGAAGAGAAGGGAAGGAAAGAAAACAGAAGGGAAGGGAAGAGAAGGGAAGAGAAGAGAAGAGACGAGAAGGGTAGGGAATGGAAGAGAAGGGAAGGGAAGGGAAGAGAATTTTAATGGACATTATGAAAAGTTCTGCCGACTGTCTGATCTTCTACTTAATCAGTAGAATTAATGATGAGTCTCACTGAGCAGATGTTGAGTGATGTGGTGTTATGGGTTTTTAGGATGCTATTTGTTTCCTTGTGTCTATCGTGTTCGAGAACGACTGAATGAATGTTTTCAGGAATTTTATTGCATTCGCTCTGAAACCATGAAATCCAACAGGATGAAGGTGACCGTCACGTCCGAGCTCAGGAACTCGAGGCTGCTAAGATTTGAGAATTAGAAATCAAAATCTCAAAATGTAGAATTTGTATAGAATTATACTTTATGCCACCGGATGAATATCAGAATGGTTTTAAAATATAAAAAACAGAGATTTAACACAATGTACGATAGAAGAAAAAAATAAAATGGATCATGTGACTGTAGATGCAGGAGTCAGCTCTGTTAAAGGCTGAAGGTCGACGTGTTATTAGTACTGGGTGAAAACTCCAGCTAAACCACTACAGTGTGGAAAAAACCTGATCACAAAATGACTCTTCACCATATGATGATGATGATGATGATGATGATGATGATGATGACATTCAGTGCTCTGGGACTCGACCTTGAAGTGTCCAGAGGTTCTCTAAACCCAAACGTAATCAATTCCGTCCCCTCAGAGTGGATTGTAATCCTGAGCACTGAAAATCCTCCGACAACAACATGTCTTTGAATGAGATTCTCCAAGGACATTCAATTCCCCGTCTATTTTGTTTATTCGTCTGTTAAGCCTGAGGCTTTCATAAGTATTCACCCCCTCTATCTGTGATCATCCCTGTATGTTTTATTCCTCTAATACAACAGCAATTTTCACAACAAGGATTTTTTTTTTTTAAATATTTATTAAAGAGCATCATATTTTTTACAGTTTATTTTAAAGAAACTAGTTCCAGTTCACTCGCATGTTATAACAGCTGTAATAACATATATTGTAGCCTTCATTCCTTCCTCCACCATCCTTTCTTTTTTCATTCTCTTTAAGAACGCGCATGGCTTCACGTCTGACTGTTACTGGAGACTCCTTCCATAAATAATAAATAAAAACCTCCTTATTACAGAAATTCGTGTGTACATCGTGTGCACTTCAAGTCCCTGTGAATGAGCTGTTGCTATGGCAACACTAACGGTGCATTAACATCAACCCCTGACTCCAGAGAGGCTACAGTATAATGCCACTTAATCATATGCCTTTTATTCGGATTTAATCGAGTCAAGGCTTTGCTCGAGCTGCTGTTCTGATCCTTTCACTTCGACTTTGCTTCCTGTTGCTCCGTCTTTGAGACCTTTGGACCTTTTCTCGCTGGCAAAGTTTAAAAGCTTGTAGAAGGCCAGCTGGACTGGCGTGACCTTTTGAAAAGAGACCTTTTTCTGGCTGAATAAATTAATTTAACCGAGTGGATTTCATAAGAAAAAAAAAACAGTGGCATTGCATATTATCTGTATTATGGCCTCGGGGTTTCTTGAGGTGTTTGGATGAACATACAGATGTAGAATATTCCGGTTTACTCTCTCTCTCTCTCTCTCTCTCTCTCTCTCTCTCTCTCTCTCTCTCTCTCTCTCTCTCTCTCTGTTTGCCTTTTCTTTATTTCTTTTATTATTCTTTCTACTCGAGAGCTGATGAGTCTACGACTCTTTGCGAATTCATTATCCGAACCCCGTTGCAATAAGTTGATAAAGACGACAGAGGCGTGAAGCAGCCGCTTTTAGCTCCTGTACCACGAGAGCGTTCTGCTTCGAGGTGTTTCCATCGAGCCGATCTGTTCGACGTGATAAAACGGCAAAGACTCTAATCACTAATTCTCCTCACAACCGCTCACTAACATAACTGATGATGATCTGAAAAGCTGAAAACAGGGTTTGTAAAAGAGCAAAGCTGCTTGAACTGATGAAAATCTAAAGACTAACTCTTTAATGCTAATCCGTGCCCATAGCTGGCAGCTAACATGGCTGATGATCAACTGAAGCCTCTAAAAGTACAAAACTCATCAAACTGATCAAATGCTAAAGGTTGAAAGCTCACATTCTCATAATTATTTGGTGCACATTTGCATTTTTATAATATATAACCGCTCACTGAGAGTGAGCTAGCGTGCTAACTGGTGCTGTACGCTCACATTGAAAAAAAAAGCTGTTTTCTCAGAGTGTGGTTTCATCCCAAACTGCACACATGTAGTGTTCTGTTCAGCTGTAGGTCACTCAGGAGATGTGTTACATGCTAAACACACAAAGGCTAGCTAGCAAGGGCTAGCAATGAATGTAGGACATGAGAAACATTGAGAGATTTGGACTTTAAACAACAGTAAACACAAAACAACAAGATTTGCTCTACATATATATATGTATAATGTTATATGTTTGTAACATTAGCAAAGCTTGTCAGCAAGCTAACCCTAAGTAAATAGACTAGTTATGGGTTACCTTTTCTACACTATTTAACTATTGATAGTTTTCTAACAAGCCACTAAATGCTAATCTGAGTGTAAATATCATATCATTTAAAAACCAATGCATTAGCAAGCAAGAAAGCAAAAAATAGATAACTAAAAAAATGGTTTCTCAAAGTAACACAGAAACAAAATGGTGACCATCAAGCACATACTAGCTAGCAATACATTTAGCAGAAAATCTTGTCAGTAGTTTGGAGTTTAAACAATTTTAAACAAAACAAAACAAACAAAACAAATGTAGCATTAGCTCAGCTAGCTAGCTACCACAAAACTTCACTGTGTTCATACTGACAACAAAGTAGATTAGCTAACTCTTACCTAAGTTGCTAATGCTAGTTAATCATGTTATATCATGTAACGTAAACCATACAGTAGGAAGCTATATAATGGTAAATACAGTGCATTATAATTGAACTGATCAAATGCTAAAGGATTTTTATTTTCTTTCTTAAAAATTTGTTCTCCTAATAAAAAAATAAAGCTATAAGAATAAAAATAAAAACAGACACATGGACACTCAGTATTCAAGAAGATAGCTTTTCACACTGCTGGCAATTATGCACAGTAAAAGACCAGCTAATGCTAGTCTACTTGTTGTACCATGTAGCTAACAACATGTCTTAGAAAACTAGCTAACTGCTATATTAAGCTAACTAAATTAGCCATGCTCTTCTTAGACTAGCCTGGGTCTGATCTCTGGAGTGTCTGTGATCGTTGTCAAACCCGAGGAACTAAACTGGAATCTCGCTAACGAACGGCTAAGATTAAAAACATGCTAATTAGCAACATGTGTATGTTATTTATGTCATAAATACAGGTGTTGATGAAAATCAGTATAATGACATGGTGTTTCAGCAATGACTGTCCAACCGTAACAAAACAGCTTGTCGTGTGTGTGTGTGTGTGTGTGTGTGTGTGTGTGTGTGTGTGTGTGTGTGTGTGTGTGTGTGTGTTTTACGTTTTCTTCCATCATGGAGCTAACAGCCATGAAAAGCACTCAGGCTCCATTCATCTTGTTCATATGTTTTATGGGATGTTAGTGATGCAGTGTTCACTCAGCGTGTTGATTTGTTTCTGCTCAGTCTGCGTTTATTTTCCGCTTATTTTCCGTCACGTCACTCGATGGTGTTTCTGCACAGCGAGAAGCGTGGCGTAATGCAAAAGTTTGTGCTGTACAATTCTTCTGTAATGCTTTGTGAATTCTGGATGCTGATTGGTCAGAAGTAGCGCAGCTGTAAATCGTGATGCGCTCGCTCTCGTGTGGTAACGTTTCTATAGCAACAGGGAGTTTTTCAACAGGACGGATGAGTGACCGTTTATAGCTACTATGTCGTACATTAGGACTTGTTTGGAGACAGTAAATGTAACTATAAATGGATAAAATATACAAAAGTTTATTAATACAGACGAGGTGGTAACATCGATAAACAGTCACTGTGCATCATCACTGCTCTCTGTCGTTCTTTTGGATGAATTGAAGAGACGATGAGAGAGAGAGAGTTGAGTCGAGGATGAGTGTGTGTGTGTGAGAGAGAGAGAGAGATTGAGAGAGAGAGAGAGAGAGAGAGAGAGAGAGAGAGAGAGAGAGAGAGAGAGAGAGAGAGTTGTATTTGTCCTTCCTGGCTTGACAGATGCCAAATATGTGAAGAAGATGTCAGAAAGGTGAAGACCATTTCAAATGATGCAATACTGAACTGTCTGACTGTCTGTCTGTCTGACTCTCTGTCTGTCTGTCTGTCTGTCTGTCTGTCTGTCTGTCTGTCTGTCTGTCTGTCTCTCTGTCTCTCTGTCTGTCTGTCTGTCTGACTCTCTGTCTCTCTGTCTGTCTGTCTGTCTCTCTGTCTGTCTGTCTGTCTGTCTGTCTCTCTGTCTGTCTGTCTGTCTGTCTGTCTGTCTGTCTGTCTGTCTGTCTGACTCTCTGTCTCTCTGTCTGTCTGTCTGTCTGTCTGTCTGTCTGTCTGACTCTCTGTCTCTCTGTCTGTCTGTCTGTCTCTCTGTCTGTCTGTCTGTCTCTCTGTCTGTCTGTCTGTCTGACTCTCTGTCTGACTCTCTGTGTGTCTGACTGTCTGACTGTCTGTCTGCTCTCTTGCTTTTCCCTTCTCACTTTTGCCCTTCATTTCTCTCGTCTCTCTATCAGTTCGTGGTGGAAAGGTTATAGACTCGGGTAATAGCCGAGGAATAAGAGCGTAACAAATGCATATAGATGGTAATGTCCTTTCTCTCTCTCTCTCTCTCTCTCTCTCTCTCTCTCTCTCTCTCTCTCTCCCTCTCTGTCTCTGTCTCTCTCTCTCTTTTTTATCTCTCTGTCTCTCTGTATGGCTGTATCTCTCTCTCTCTCCATATGGCTGTATCTCTCTCTCTCTCTCTCTCTCTCTCTCTGTCTCTCTGTATGGCTGTATCTCTCTCTCTCTCTCTCTCTCTCTCTCTCTCTCTCTCTCTCTCTCTCTCCTACTAGTGTTTTTCTGGCAGCTGATTGAAGGAAAACTCATACGCTCAGCGATAATCTTTTATTTAGTCTAGAACTGTACAGAATTAGTTTATGTAGCTGCATAAGAAGGTTTTCGTAGCTCTGTAATCATGTGCACAACAGCATTACATCACAGTGTTCATTTCTCCTGAATACAACATGCTGCTGGTGTAACAGAAAGGTGTAGAGGGAGAAGGAGAAGCTGAGCAGACCTGCATGTCATCAGCTCATCCAGACATGTTCGTACAGGGACGGTATTATATCTATAGTGTGTGTGTGTGTGTGTGTGTGTGTGTGTGTGTGTGTGTGTGTGTGTGTGTGTGTGTGTGTGTGTGTGACTCTCTCATAAGTTCTGAATAACACCGGGATCTGTTCGAGTCAGTATTAGATCGTGACCTCATACGTGTGTAACTCAGTTCTCATCGATCCTGCATGTGTGTGTTTATGTTTTATATCTAAACCTGACATTTTGTCTAAAAAGAACATTTCCAGTGTGAATAATATAAATATCGTCTCACAGGAAAAAAAAAAAGCAAATACAAAAAAAAAAAAACTTGCTGTTGAACCTGTGGGAAATAATTCTGTGTGTGTGTTTGTGTGTGTGTGTTTGTGTTTGTGTGTTTGTGTGTGTGTTTTGATGCGTCTAGTCCTGTTGGTCACTGGAGATCACATACAGTACTGTAATGTGATGTTAAGGTGTGTGTGTGTGTATGTGTGTGTGTGTGTGTGTGTGTGTGTGTGTGTGTGAGTGTGTGTGTGTGTGTTTTGATGTGTTTATTCCTGTTGGTCACTGGAGATCACATAACGTGATGTTAAGGTGTGTGTGTGTGTGTGTGTGTGTGTGTGTGTGTGTGTTAATGTGTCTAGTCCTGTTAGTCACTGGAGATCACATAACGTGATGTTAAGGTGTGTGTGTCTGTGTGTGGGTGTCTCTGTGTGTGTGTGTGTGTGTGTGTGTGTGTGTGTCTTTCTGTGTGTGTGTCTGTGTCTCTGTGTGTGTGTGCCTCTGTGTATGTGTCTGTGTGTGTGTGTGTGCCTCTGTGTGCGTGTGTCTCTATCTGTGTGTGTGTGTTTGCCTCTGTGTGTGTGTCTGTGTGTGTGTGTGTGTGCCTCTGTGTGTGTGTCTCTGTGTGTGTGTCTCTGTGTGTGTGTCTCTGTGTGTGTGTGTGCTTCAAACAATGACAAAATGGCAAAGTGCTAGCTTCCTCTCCTTTTTTTCTGATAATCATCTATCGTTCTGCTATCTGCTTCACTATCTGTCTGTCCCTACACACACACACACACACACACACACACACACACACACACACACACACACACACACACACACACACACACACACACACACACACACACACCACTATATCACCAGCCACTGTAACCACAGCAGCTGTTCCTCGATGCTCTTTTCCACCTCCTCTGGTTCTCTCGCTCTCTCGTGTTACGAGTCCTCCACGTGTCCGGTTCTGACTGATGTTCCTTGTGTCCTTCATGTTCCTTCACGTCGCTCCTTCTGTCCTGTCTCAGGGACTCTGCATCCGTCTGCAGGCACGGCGGGCTTCTTCTGCCCCCTGCTGAGTCTGAGCTGCGGTCTGGCGCAGGATTGATCGTGTTTATGCGGCGGGTGTGAGGGTGAATTAATCAGGCGAGAGACTTTCCGCGCCTGAACTCCGGTTCCAGATGGCAGCCGTGTTTTATCTAAGTGAAAGGTCAAAACCTGCTCTGAACACAAATCTCAGAGTCACGCCGGGATCCGTGCTGCATGTGTAAATCGTAGGGCAGGGGTTAAAGCTGTGGGGCGGATACAGGATATATTCCCTACACCGTTCACGGGTGTCTAAGAAATGTATGAGAGAGAAAAGAATCTCTGGCTAAAATGATTCACTGAGTTGTTGTGATTCTTCACACATGACTCACAAAGTTCATAATTTTTATTATTATTTTTTTTTTATGGAAACCTGCATAAA